>NC_050590.1:12826028-13126028 GCF_013368585.1 Megalops cyprinoides
AATTTTTTGGGGGTGGGGGGGTGGGGCAATGTAAAAGCTAAAACGACACATTTGCTAAAATAGAGCCGGGTGATGTAGAAATGTCTAGGTGGAATAAAAAGGCAACACACATTTTCTGCTCCTGTCAGAGTTGCTAATCATCATGAGATAAGAGCTACTTGGGGGAAAAGGTAAGCTAAGGACGGGTCAACTATCTTGCATCTGGTGTCAGATAAAGTAAGTCTTGCAGAGGCCTCACAGGGAAGTTCTCTCCCATTACCCTTTGTAAACGAAAGCACAAACATGCACATTCATTTTCCTAATTGGATGTCTTCAACAACAGTTCGTTTGACCTTTCTCAAGCCTTGCCAATTTGTTTGCTTTGCTTGTTTGTTTCTGAGCCAAGATGTCTCCATCTCAGATAATGAAGTGTACCCAAAGATGCAATCCCTTTCCTTGGTAAGTGGCATACAGTACCACTGCTCTTTGTTACACTGTGTCCTACATCCACTGTAAGGTCTGATTCATATGACAGTATGATGATGTAACAATAGTGCTATCCTGAACAAAACAGACACCAGGTTCATTTGCAAATTGTTACAAAAAAACTCAATCAAAGGACATTAAATACACACTAGACTGATGAAAGGAGAAAAGCCCTATGCATTAAACTGAGCTCTTGCTAAAATACCACATGCAAAATTGAACATACATTTTAGCATATTGCTAACCTTTTACAATCACAGCACTGATCACATTGTCTGTTACCTGGATAAACTCTTTTGGATATCACCAGGCTGAAAGACATCAACAACTTAATGAGCAACAGGTTCTTGCACAATGCTCAAACACAATTAAATTTTACAAATCTATGAGATACACTAATGAACTCAGGTTCTATATATTTCATTTGAATTAAATGACTCATAAACAGCCACACTAATAATAATAGATAGAAACAGCATGATACAAAAATTAATTCAAGGGTTTTACACACACCAAAATATTCAGAAGTTGCTCTGGATTCTGGATTATAGTATCTGCTAATGTAAATGTAATGTAATGTGTTCCTTCTGTTGGCATATTAGCATTCCCTGATGATAACTGCTTTTATTGAATTAGTATTTTGCAGAGTCTAAAGATGAAATTAGTATTTTGCAGAGTCTAAAAAGAGGTAGTGGAAATGAAAATGTTTTCTTTTCTTTGCAAAAATGTTGTTTGCATTCATTAGCTCTGCCAAAAACATCAATGGATGACATGGCTAATACAGATGTCAGGCTCCTGGAAATCCCTGGTTCTTAAATACGATCTTGAACTTGAGGAGATGTTTAACCTTGTCAAGTCTTACCACCTTAGATTGTGGCTACAATTATTACCACTACTGTTAAGCATGGATCATGAATATTTTTTAAGAACAGAACTTCATGTCAGCACATTACTGTTTCTACTTATTTATTGTTACCTACTGTTTCTACCAGCTATAATAGTTGTTTTTGTACTTGTCCTGCTTCAGCTGTTTGTGCTGGTATGTAGCTAGATCTGAGGACAGATGAAATAAACAGTCCTATTCCTGCCAAATCTCACTACTCATCTTCACCAGCTGTTCAGCTATATTTTTGCCTTTCTTCTCACATCTTGTTCAGATTAGCTTGCTTTTTTCTTTGTTTGTTTGTTTGTATCCCCACATCCCTCTCTCATGCACAAAACAGCTGGTAATATGCTGCATTAGATTATTGAAAATTACCAGAAATTGCATGGGTGTATACCCACAGCAGCAATTACTATAACCAGGCTTAGGAGCCTCATTTCAAGGTCACAAGAGAAGATGATGTCTTTCAGCCAAAAAAGACATTACAAGGCCAAAAAAAGAAAGGAAAATTATGTCTGCTTTGGGAAAATAGTCAAAAAAGGACCAAACAACTGCCAAATTCCAACTATTTACAAATGAATCAGGAATGAGACAATCTTGGTTTTGGTTTTTGCCAACATACCGAATGACTTTTCAGTCCAAGAAGTGCAACAAAAATAAACAAATAAATAAATAAATGGGAAAACAAAACTGACAGTCCTAATTATAGCTCATCATGATCAAGCACCTGAAACATAACCAGATGTGTGTGGATCAGCTGTTACACCACAACATGCCCACTATACGCTCAACACAGATATCTGTGTTTACAGGTGTAGTTCATATACTACTAGCCCAGCAGATAAGTGACCAATTAGGTGGTATTGTGTACTCAACAAACATTACATTTATTAGGATTACCTAAAGGAAAGTGTTTTTTTTTTTTTTTTTAGCTACGGGACTGCCACAGAAAACAACTGTGAAACAGCAATCATTTTCCAAGATAGCCGCCAACATGTTTAATGGAGACTTCAGAATTAATGAATTTGTTATGTTACAAAATAGCATTAAATATTTGTATATATTTGCAACCAATAAATGATGGGGATTATGTATATAAGGACTTATTTTACAATACTGAGTCCTTATAACAGTAAAAATAGTTATTAATACAATTCTAGATTTAAGTAATCCATCACCAGTTGGGAAGTCCCTACCCAAATGTTTGACACTGAGCCTAATAAAGATGGGAAAATATATGACCCTCTGACATGCTTTGGTGGTGTTCAGTACAATAACAAGAGTTTTAAAACTTTTCAAAGTTAGAATTATGATTAATCATTAAACAGTAAGAGGGGTGCCGAATTTGTCATCAGTGCAAATGAATGCAAAAACACTTTATATATAATACTGACATTAACAACCTAGTATACATATATGGAACCAGTTAGCTAGGTAGCTGGCAAATTGTTGTTCAGGTTGTTCTATATGGACACCTAAACACTAAGATAGCTTATTAGCAAACTGAGGAGGAGGAGCTGAAGTCAGGATACCTCAAATTAAATTTGAACAGGCTGTTTGCTACCTATGGAGATGTGCATATAGAAAGCTAGATAACAACGCATATTAACAATAAGTTGTGTCATCAAGCATGTGATTTTTTTCACTGCTTTCAAACTCAGTAGCAACTCACAAAGATCAGCAGTGAGTGTTTAAAGTTCAGGAGCGATAGAAACCACACCAAGCAAAGAATTAATATGAATATGCAGAATAAGTGTTACACTGCAAAAATGATTAAAATTACATTACGTTTTAAAGGAGAACAAAGTCAACATATGATTTGTATTATTTAAATAAATTATTTATCTGAGCTTTGAGAACATATACCAGCTAGATTGGACAGAAATATCTGTAACTTCTGGAACTACACTGACTGTAAACTGATAACTGATAACACTTTAGGCCTGGAATTATCCAACAGACCTACCATACATCATCATGTATTCTCTACTGCAACAACCTGCAAAATACTAAAGGATATTAGTAAAGGATGTTAGCATCCTTCCTTCAGACTTCTGGATGTTGTGTTCATCACTCCCCTGAGTCATGCCTTTGAAAGCAGAAACAAATATCTGGGTGTAGTAGGATAAAAGTAACACACAGTTACAGACTGAACATCATTTGTTTGAATTTGTGACACTGTCATAGCAAAAACTATTATTCTTTTTTATGGTGCTTGCATAAATATTCGCAATCAAGCCACAATCAGCTTAACAAACAGAAACCCAGCTGTTACAGTCATTTGCAAAATGTCAAGTGACAAAGCTTGGTGGCAGAATTCCATCCCCTACTTGTCAATGTTTTCATTTCCCAGACAGAATCTATTAGGCTTTTGCTACAAGGATCTACCAACAATGACATCAATTAATTATGTTATCATTGTAATATTTAACACAATACTTGCGTTAACAATGTTATGTTACTGTATAAATATTGCAGTATTCCCAGTTTTCTAAGGTTAGGTGTGGATGTAAAAAATGTGCTCAATCAGAAGTCCACAATCCTCTCAGCAGGAGGAGGTGTTTAGAGCTGTGGACTGATTTGAATAAGACAACTGATTTGGGTCATATGATTGCAATAATGGATTTAAGACATAAATATAAATGGCTATTCTCTAGGAGGCAATTTCCGTTTTAGCTATGGTCTTCTCTGTTTGTAATATTTATCCATATTTGTGAGGACAAAAAAAAAATCAAAGTTATTTTATATCTCCTTTTAATTATAGTGAATTAGTGTAATTTGTAATCTTGACCAGAACCTAAAAGGACAGTATACCCATCTCTTTAGTAATACAAATATTCAAAAACACTTTCCCCAACAATATCCATTTTAGATTAAATGTATAAAATTATTTTTAGCTGCATTTTTTTCTACATGTGAAACACTACTATCTGTAATCTTCATTAACCACTGCAAAGCCAATTCTTTTGCTCTGAAAGATTTTGTCATAGTGAACCCAGTGATCTGTGGTGATGAAGTTAGGAAGAACATACATTATTAATATTCTTCATCATAAATCTGTTCAGAATAATAAATGCCACTTCCCAGTGCCCTGTTATTGTGTTTTTAAATCTTGTGTTTGGTAGCCATGGACACCTATTTCAACATTCTTTTATTCCCTATTAAGATTCAGGTCATGTGCAAGACTTGCTGTTTCTAATTTTCATTTTATCATAAGCGGTTTAAGATTGTTGCCAGTGCTTATTTGCAGTTTTCCAACAGCCCTCTTCACTAAAGATTCTGACAAGACAGATGCTGCAATTAATCATGCAAGAGAAATGGGAATTGCAGCCACAATGAGCTGAAAAGGAAATCATTACTGTTGTAGCTTTTGTTCCAAATCAGAATATATTTTAAAATAAATGAATTCCAAAGTGCATTTTACAATTCTTACTGTTAACAATATGATGATGGACTTATTTTTCAGAATCTGTGCTTCACTCAGTCTCTGAAGCAAACCTATTTTGTCAACCAGAAGCACACAAGTCCAGCTGCTCCACACACTTATTGTGGATTTATGATAATAAGTGTTTGCCATCCATCCCTCCCCCACTCACCTGGATGACATTCTTATTAAGATACATAGTAAGCCAGAGAAATAAATTGAAGGACTGGTGAATGAAAATGGGATAATTATTCAGACAAGTATGTTACATGCTGACCCTGCCCAGTCAGACCACCCTTTTAACATCAGAAATTAATTATACTTTGGTTGTAACCAACAGAAATCAAAATAACACACAGAGGTGACAAATGTTGTAGATCTAAATTCATCGCCCTTGTAACACCTCATTTAAACGTTTGGTGTGCTGCATGCAAACCTTTTTTTCAACTTTAATTCAAGGCTTGAATTAGATGCCTTCAAATAACATTTTATGATTGTTACCTTTAAAAGCAAACAAGGACACAAAAAGAATGTTATACTTAATACAATACTGTATATCAGTGATAGAATGTCTTTCATTTTTACTTCACAACCAAGCTACACTGTTAAATTGATTTTTCTATTAAGAGCTCAAAAGGGCAATTTTTTATCCTGAAGTTCATTTATCCTAAAGACAGATTTATAAAGTGTGTTGTTTCTCTTCTTTCTCTAGGCAAAGTGCATAGTGAATTGCTTCTACTGTACCACATAAAATATAAGAACAACAGAAATGTACTATACAATGTCATGTCACCAATGTTTTAATTAAAGCTTCACACATGAAAACTTAACATGTGATATGAAAAATGTACATCGTCTCTTTTTATTTTTACAGATTTCTTTACAGCTGGCACAAAATACTCCCACACCTTTGTAGTTGGCTTTGACAGTGCAACAAAATGGTTCTGCTGTGTCTTTGTGGTTTCAAGGAAAAGGTTAAAAAGTACAGCAATCATGAAATCATCAGTCTAGAACCTGCAATTTACACTTATCATAAAATATTAGCTTCTCAACACAAAATAAAAAAAAAATAGAATCATAATTTAAGGGTCTGTTAGAAGTCAAGAAAATACAGCACATATATAAAACCATCTTTTGTTGAAATGTTGTTAATGAATCAAAGATTTTAAAAGATATTGTACTGCAAAGTACTTTCAATCTGATTTCTTCCTCCCTCCAGACATATACCGCAGATTACCATTACAGCTTACAAATGTACAATGTGAAAGATCTGTTTTGTTTTTTAATTTGTCCATCAATCTCTCTACTTAACCCCTTTACTCAAGGTTTGTTCAAACTAAATACATGATCTGAAGTCATTTCAAATGATAAATGGACTCTCATGTATTATGTCTTGAAATGCTTTATTTAGTGAACATGGATTTTTCACTGGGAATTGAGTAGTATGACCTGTTGGAATGTTGGGGGAAAATACAGAAAAAAATGTGAAAGTTTCACAATATACTGGCCAGTGATGATACTCCAGTTTTACTGGACATGAGACTGGCTACCAGTATTGTAGCTAAATCATTTAGTCCTTGTGTTACACTTTGTTTGAAAAGTTTGTTTCAAAACAAATCATAGAACAGTCTCAACCCCGAGAGAACTTCCAAAAATGACGCTGACCTATCCAAATTGTCCTTTAGTGCACAGACATCATCCTCATAAATAAAGCTTTGCCATTCCAAACAAACAGAACATCTTGTTGCAAATGTTACAGTGTACCTTTCCCCTTACATGCCCCCAGTCATTTTTCAGTTTAAGACTGAGAAAACTGAGAAACAAAAAAAACAATTGACTTGCAGTCTTTGCTGTTTTTCAAGAACAGCCTATTTTTTGGACAAAATTCATCTCAGAGCTTTGCCCTGTTATGCATGTCTGCATATTTGTCAAAAACAATGAAAACATACTAATTCTTACACACTTCTTAAGTGCAACTTATAAAAGCAACCTGGAATGGTGCTTTTTATTATATTCCTCTTCTTTGAATAGATTTTGGCTCAGTAGATGCTGACCTGCGACAGGACTTGGGCATGGGCATGGGCCTGTATTTGGGACTGCTGCTGCTGCTTAGACGTGGGTTGGGGGCTGCCCAGGGAAACTGAACCCCCCACTGACTGGGGTGTTGCAGGGGAATTCTGGGGTGGAGAACATTGCGATGAATGCTGCTGCTGTTGGAGTTGTTGAATTTGTTGCTGGTGCAATTGTTGCATTTGCATGTGTTGTAGCTGCATTTGTTGCTGCTGCATTTGCTGCTGCTGCTGTTGTTGCTGCTGCTGCAGGTGGTGCTGCTGCAGTTGCTGCTGGAGGTGCTGCTGGAAATGCTGATGCTGCATCTGCTGCTGGATCTGCTGGTGGTGCAGCTGCTGCTGCTGCATCTGTTGGTGCTGCAGGTGTTTCTGCAGCTGCTGCATCTGGTGCTGTTGCTGCACTGCCTGCTGCATGGGCGGACTCATCTGTGCCACAGCAGCACTTGAAGCCCCTGGCGCCATCACCCCGCTGCTGCCCATCTGGCCCATGAGCTGCGAGGGCACATTGGAGGGCATGCTCTGATTCGCTACCGTCACAGAGGTCACAATCTGGCCACTTGGTAGCCTCATTTGCAGTGGCTTGGGGGCGATGGCCCGTGGAATGCCCTGCTGCAAGGCCTGTGTGGCGGCAGACATGGATGGGTGCTGGGCCAGTGGTGAGCTGAGGATCAGCGAGGGGGATAGGTTGGTGGAGGCCAGTGTCTGCTGGACGGAGCGTATGGTCTGTGCTTCTGCTGATTCCGCAGCTGCCTGCAGGGAAGAGGTGGAGAAGACACCAGTTTAACTCCAGGTTAGGCTATTAGGCTTTGATTTTGTTTCAGTGCAAGTCTGTGTGAGATGAACCACTACAATTAGTTATAATCGGTATCACAGATTTATGAAATTGAATGATGGTGGAATTTTTATTAAAGATTTAACTGTTTGGATTTCTTCTCTGTTTCAGTATAAGAAACCTACCTTTGATACCAGACTGGCACGGTATGCAGCAAGGGCTTTTAAGTAGTCTTTTTTGGCAGCTTCTGTTTTGCTTTTATAGACCTGCAGCAAAGGATAGGACATTACATAACTCAGTGTGTTCAGGTTGAATGCAAACAACTGAAAAACTCAGGCATATGTGAAAAGTGAGAGTATGATTTGTGCCCATCTGCATGTTTTTCAGCCAGTATCAATGAAACAAATCCTTGAGATGTTACCTGCTTCTGTTCTTCTCCAAGGCCATCCCACATGGAGGCCACAATTTTAGACACCTCCCCAAAGGTGGCATTGGGGTTCTGGCCCTTGATGGCAGCCTGGGTGTCCCTGAAGAACAAGGCATAGGCAGAGACAGGCTTCTGTGGCTCATTGGGGTCTTTCTTTTTCTTCTTCTTGGGTGTCTTGGGCTTCTTAGCTGTATCTGGGGCAGGGCGCTTCTCTCCAATCACCTGCTGCAGACCCAGCAATCATGTTTGCTAAATGTTAGCATCTCTTGTTCAAAGTCAAGCAACCTTTCAATTGACCATGGCAACATTAAAGCCCCATGAAATGTGCAGTTCATATGGTATGAAAGTATCTGGACACTGTACTGTATCCAGTACAACGCTGTAAAACTGAACATTTGTGACAACATGAAAAAATCAACATGAATTCAGAACATGACACAATTTTCACTTAAAACAATTTTTTTAAGCATGCCAGGGCTGAATGTCATATGCACTGACCCTATTGCCATCATCCTGGTCTTCTTCATTGATGGAGCTGGAGGGGGAGGGAGTGGCAGACTTGCTAGCAGGAGGAGATGGTGAGGTATGGGGAATATTTGGTCCACTTAGGTTTAACCCTAGTTGCGCATTGAGCTGCGATTGGTTGATTGTAGTCAGCTGGTTTCGTGACATCATGGCAGAAGGGTTGTTCATATTGATGATAGATCTCATGACCATTGAGGGGTTGGGGTGATACTGTCGAAGATGGGCTTGGCCAGTGCTCTGAATCAGAAGGAGAGAGAGAAGGCATGATTTTTGTAGTATAGAAGCTGCTTTGAATGAGACAAAGAAGTAATTTCAGCACAAGTCAGATCACATAAGCAGAAGAGATTAATGGCACACTGCAGAATGCAGTGGCCCATCATGACAATACCTTCAATAACACAACATTACAATGTATTGTGCTTGTGGTTCCCATTTATCAGTTTCTCTATGATAAGTCATTATTTGAATTTTGTACTTGTAATAAAGGAGCACTGTACCAAGTTAGAATGTTTCACAGTGATCGGTATAAACAATTTGGTAAGCAGTACTGCACATAGATATGGATAGTTTAATTAAAGTTCATTTTGTGTGTTGAGAATGATACTGTGATTTGTCAGATCAGTCAATGACTAACAAGACATATTCACCTATTTCAGCTTGATGAATGCTCACTGGAGACCTAAAATAACTGACCCATGGCTACCAGTCAAAACACAGTCTAAATCTGTTCTGCATCAACATACAAGGGGCTAGAACCCGACTAGAGATCTATCACAACCAGGGATGGCCAGCAAATCATGTTTTATTATTGCCCCTGTCAAATACCATTAAATACATCTCCACATTACATTAACAATGAATATAACATGAGCAGTGCTAAAAACTAATATAATAAGTATCTCTGCCTGCAAAATGTTGCCAATAGGATGTCAAAACCTCATGTACATATGATTGTAGCAACATATATTAGCATAAAAAATGCAATTTTGTATTTACTTGTTTTGGTACAATAAAAAGCAGTAGCCATCACAAAAATTCCACCCACAAGCAAATATTTATGTAAAACATCAAAGCCAATTTTTCAGTTACACTAGCACAAAATGCCTTTGGCTATTATTAGTTAGTATTAGAAAGAAATAATAAATAAATTACAGACTTTAACTATTCACAACAAATCTCCAACACAAGCAGACCAGACCTCATTCTTTAAATTTCATCCCTATTGGTAAGAGAGAGACAAGTTCCCCCTGGAAACTATCTTTTATAAAAGAAAGCTTAGGCCTATACAAATATGGCAGAATGTTATTAGGCTGTCGGCTGCCTTGTGATATTATGCCATCTTATTATTTTACATAAATGCTCCTGATGAAACATTTTAGTTTTCAAAAGCTTTTATGGAAAGTGAGGGGAGATGGTCGCATTGATTGCACTGAAAGTGAAATTACTGGTGCTGCCACTCTTGCAGAAAGAAGACGGATCAAGGGGGCACAAATGCTGACAAGCAATAGTGAACACAACAAAAAGGTGATTTGTTCTCCCTCAGCACATCCATCTGGTATTCACCAGCATAAACTCAATCTCTTTCGACATCAACACAATGTCAAGAACGCATGCGCCTGCTTTTATTGAAAAGACCTCATGATGTCCTTAATTCATACAATATTCTGTATACATCTTTTCAAACAAAATCAATTTATTTTTCAGCCTGCTCTTTCTTTGCATGTGATATTCATGAATAGACAAGGCACATTTTGCAAGCCAACATTAGGGCTGTGCGATATGACGATATACACTATATGGACAAAAGTAGTTGGCCACACCTGTTTTTCAGGGTTTGGGCTAGGCCCCTTATCTCCAGTGAAGGGTAACCTTATTGCTTCAGCATACCAAGACATTTTGGACAATGCTATGCTTCCAACTTTGTGGCAACAGTTTGGGGAAGGCCCTTTTTTATTCCAACATGACTGTGCCCCAGTGCACAAAGCAAGGACTATAAAGACATGGTTTGATGAGCTCGGTGTGGAAGAACATGACTGGCCTGCACAGAGCCCTGACCTCAACCCCATCGAGCACCTTTGGGATGAACTGGAACGGAGATTGCGAGCCAGGCCTTCTCATCCAGCATCAGTGCCTGACCTCATAAATGCTCTACAGAATGAATGGGCACAAATTCCCACAGAAACACTCCAAAATCTTGTGGAAAGCCTTCCAAGAAGAGTGGAAGCTGTTATAGCTGCAAAAGGGGGACCAACTCCATATTAAAGTATGTATTTGATTACAATGTCATTACAATGGTCAGGTGTCCAAATACTTTTGTCCATATAGTGTATATCGTGTGACGATAGAAAAACGTCTATCGTTTCATATTATGCTCTATCGTTTATTTCGTTGTGTTGCAAATCACAAACTCTATGGCAATATTTTTTGTCATTTGGATGACGCTTTGCGTTCTTCCACATGGCATGGATACAGGCAGGAAATCTGCATGAAGGCAACACAAACAGACATGGTGGAGAGTGAATGTGACAGAACTATAGTTGTTTTCTCTTTACCTTTTTATATTTTATATATTAATATTTTATATTTTGTTACATGCTTAACCCTTTCGCACATAATTTTTTTTTATGCTATGTAGTGTGTTACATTACATGGTTCGTTATGTTTTCATTAGCGTTATTAGGCTTCTCATAGTTTTCAGTTAGCATTTGCTATATTTTGTAACATTAAATCGCTGTTTCCTCAAAGCTAAAATTAGCTAGAATTTTTCCAGTCTAGTGTTTTAATCGCACCGGTTTATAGCATACACACTAAATGGCAAATCACACCGGTGTGACCGTAAGCACGAAAGGGTTACGTCTTGTTTCCACAAAGTTTTGTTTGGTGTCCGTAATTCAGTATAATATACGAAATATTCCCTCTAGTGTTCAACGCAAGGAAAAGGAGATGGATCAAAACGTAACTCTCACTGGTGTCGGTGTCATCATGGAATGAATGCAATGGTGAAGCAACCTCTATACTTCAAATGAGCGGCAATATAATGGAGGGAAATCACAGCGGTAGAAGGGGAGGGAGATCAAGTTTTCATACCAAAGTGATAAAGATGATCTGTATTTCTTAAGATTATTGGTTAAAGCACAGTGTTTATGTCGATGCAAAAGTTTGCCTGATTACACAAATTCTTTCTTCAAAATATGTTTAATGAACTCTCACTATTATTTAACTTCGATCACTAGTCAAGCAACTCAATTTAAGGAAATAGCCCGTTAGCTAATTTGTTTTTCCAATGCCATTAACTTCCTGGCACACAGCATACGGTCTCTCTGAAATCTGCCGCAAAAGTTAATTTTTTCAACGCACTCGAAGGCAAATTCTGGACCTTAAAAAACGGAAGGAGGAGTTTCGCAAACACATCGGAGATCACAGAGGTTCCCATAGGAATGAATGGACTTCCGGTTGACTCGCATACGTACAGAGCTATATGGTAACGAGGTGTAAATTGAAAATTTGCACAAAGGTTCTAAATAAAATGAGAAAAATAATCAAATGTGAGTAAGTACCTTTTATTTGTCGAGTATATAATTCAAAATGTAATAAAAAATAGGCCTTTCCATGTGGTCATTTTATATAAACTATTTATTCATTGAATTTACAGAAAATGTGCTATATCGTGATATGTATCGTTATCGAGATATGAAATCACCTATATCGGGATATGATATTTTGGTCATATTGCACAGCCCTAGCCAACATAACCGAAATGCCTCCATTGCATCACTTATTTAGATATGTATACATTTAAATATAAGTTTTAGACTTTATCTATATCTATTTCAACATTTTCAGGTACTTGTAACCTTTTTCTAATTACATAATTGAATTTGCTTATATAACACACATCTGAGACAATTTGTGTATTTAAACCTCTCTCCAAGTCTACTGCAATGTGGATATTTTCAGCAATAAGAATAAAACATTGACACAGATGCTCAGAAAATCTACACACTATGCAAATTAACTTGTGAAAAAAAAACCACTAGCTCATTTACAAGCACACAGTAGCAACATAAAAAAAAATTCCTACATTCAATGAGGTCAGGGTAACATTAAGGAAACTGGAAAACTAGCACTCAGCAGTGAGCTGATTGTAAGCCAGCCATTACATTTGTTGAAAAAGAGATGCATTAAAGAATGAATGGACACAGGGAGAGGTTTTGGGGTCACAGACAGCAGTGAACATGTCTTGCCTGAGTGAGGGGTACTGTGTGACAGCAATGTAGAGCCTCACAGAAATTGCACTGTATGCTTTTCAAGGAGAGTGAGGTGCAGAGGCATTTGGAATGCAGGTGTAAAGAAATGGCATGTCAGTGGTGGAGAGGTCACGTGGCTCACACACTGGGAGCACTGACCACCTCCTCTGTATGTAGACTAATGGCTGAGTTTTCTCAGGATCACTTCAAATTGTATGTTTACTTGCCAAGAGTTTGTGATAGAATCAGGGCACTCAACATGTTTACTTTTAAAATGTGCACCAGCAGCAAAGTCAGCACTCATACACCAACAAACTATGTGTGAATTAAGTAAGGAATTACATAAGCACAAACATCACCTGAGGCTGTTTGATAAATGATTGTTTGCATAAACTCCATGTACCCACCTTCTCCTTTCCATTAGAATTGGAGAGCAAATGTGAGATGCAAAAATATCTTGATACCAACCATAAAACAGAGGCTAATAACAGGCCAATTGGAGTGAGAGTTCAATGAGTCATTCAAATTTACAAAACCACAAAATCTTGATGAAGAGCCTAAGGTCTGTTGTTACAGATACTGGAACAAGAACTTAAGATGGTGGGGAATTTATTAAGGCCAACACTATCTAACCTATAACTGGCTGAATAGAATGCTAACAAGTTCAATTTTCATTTAATCAGCAACAGTGCTCTTGGATATGTTTCATTGCAGGAGAGTAGTAAAATCATCTATATGGTAATTATGAAGATGAATCCCCAGTTACTTTCACCAGCATGAAAGGTCAGTCCTATTAAAGATGGTTTATCAGTCTCCTACACATATTTCCTTTACTGAGATTTTAAACAGGCATGCCATTTTATTTCCACTACTTCTAGCTACCTGTAGAATTCATTTTTGTTACTGGTAAAAGCTACAATAGGATGAGGACACATGGTTTTGCTCCTCCTTCTCCCTATGCATACGCCTCACACTTTCTACTCTTCCATCAAACACAACCTGAACCTTAGTCCTACATTTTTTCCTCTCCTGCTTTCTACCCCTCCCCCATTCCTTCTTTTTTCATGGCCCTGATGGTTTCTTCCCCTCCCCTTACCCATTTCTCCTGGTGCACTATGGGTATTTAAAACTTGTTCAACATGATTTCATTTTATGTCAGACACTGCCTATAAAAACTAAATTAGAGAATCAATCACAGAGAGGGTCAGACTTCATTACACATACTACATGCTTGCATGAATATCTTTCATTTCTGACTGACCCAATACGTCAAAATAGCTGTCTGGTAAGGGGTAAAGGGAAAAACAGTCTCTCTGAAGGTGACGTACAACTAATGTCAGAGCTGTACAGCTTGGACAGGAGATAACAAAAAACAAGGTTAAAAAACCCCATTTCTCTTTCTTAAGAGATGATCCATTCAGTGTCCTGTCACTTTCTGGATGGTTATGTAAACAGACAACCTGCAGGAAACATGTTTCCCTTTTTAATTGCACAAAATATAAGCCAAATTAAATTCCCCATCAGAATCTTGAATATGATTTTTGCCTTGGTGCCAAGAGTTTATTTTCAGCACAATGCCGTGATTAAATCTAATATAAATCTGAAGCACAATAGCAGTTGGGTGATGGTAATAAACAGAGTGAGTAGGTCACTGTCAGCCAGCTGCTCCTTGTCAAGGTGGATGTGTTCCAGCAAACTTGCAGCCAAGCCTGTGTCACCGCACACAGGGGAAAAGAACCACATCCTATATAACTGGGTTAGATTCCATGGTCAGCACTTTATAGGGTTTCAAAAGGCAATTCTGACAATTTAGCCATTAAGAAAAATTAATTTAGTGAAAGTGTGGGTTCAAAACAATACTACTCTTTTTCAGTAGGCTTTCAGTTAGTTTTCCATACATAACAGAAGGAAAAAAATGTTTTATAATTTGTCTGATTTATTGATTTGTTTTCATTACGAAGTCAATGATGACTATTTTGGTCACTTCCCAAGAAGGTCATGGCTAACTATGGATTGGAAATACCAGGATCTATAACTAACATTCATAAATTCTAGCCACGTTATTCAAAAACAAAAAAATGAAACAAAGCTCTAGTTCTCTGACGTGTTTTATAAATCAGGGCAAAGTAGCCATGGTTTTCTGAAATAGCATCTGCAGGTTTGTGTTCTGTAACAAAAAAAGCATGAAGAGGGATCAAGACAAACCAATAGTGACAGTTTTACCTCCAAGAGTACTGAGCACAAATGAATCCAAAACACAAATCAGCAGATCTAACAGGCTGGGGGAGGCATGCAGGGAAACGAAAATGAAAGTCAGAAGCTTGTTAGGCAAGCAGATTAAATAAATAATGACTCCAGATTCTGGGTTTCCATGAGATTTCTACAGCAGAGAGCATCTGTAGCCAATTTGCAAGACATACGCAGTGTATTAGGGAGAGAAGCATTACTGCAGCACTGGGCAATTTGTCTACAAAGAGGTAATTTGAAAATAGCACATGTATGCTGATTGTTATCCTGCAAAAATCTCAACTCAGGATGAAATGCCCAGCTACCTGGATGAGCAAAGAATATGATGTGAACACATACCAAATGTGTAGTTTCTTGGACAATTATTCTGAACCCTGACAAAATGGTTTTATTGAGACAACCACATAGTCTATCATTTTCTTTGGTACCTTTATTATTGGTGCATTAACAATGTATGTATTTAATAGTGTATTGGAATAGAACAATGGATATATTGTAACTATTGCAATTGTAAAGAATCTGCAAGAAGCTGCATATTATAACAACAACAATACCATGAAGTTAGCATGAAGCAGAATCAGTGTGAGCTGTGTAAGTAACGCCTACACACAATCTAAAACAAAGCATGCATGTGGTGTTTAAGACAATTGACATTTTAAATCAAATGTACAATTCTCTCAGAAGTCATGAGAACAGTCGGGAGTGTAATTGTTGTAGGGTTCCATTTCTTCCAGATGTAGAAAGCTTAACTGACCATGAAATGAAAATTCTTTAGGTGAAAGCCTGTGAGGCTCCATTATGCTGTGCAGATATTTTAAAACCTGCAATTACTTTATGAGCCAGCAGTGAGGGGCAGGGGGGACTTTAAAAATTTACAATGCGTGCAAAAATTGTAATCTAAATAAATATGCCTATAGTAACAGTATAATTTCCCATATATGAAGCAACATGTGTTTTTAGGCTCGATTGTTCCCAGTTTAAAACGTTTGAATAGGACCGTGTTACTGTTGTCAAAGGTTGTCATGGTACACAACAGAATCTTTTGCACACATACCACTTCCAAGCTCTTGACATTTCAGTAGTGTAGAAAATCATCCAAATTTCTGTAAATGTAAAAGTGTTCCTTAAATTACAAAAGACTGACATATTGTTCAAAATTATTTTTAGGTCTGTGGTTTTAAGGGTTGCTTTTTCACCCTAATTTTAGAATCTGGAAATGATAAAGCTATTTTGCTTACTTGGCACTGCCACTGGTAATATCAATGACAGACTGCTTCTGAAATGACAAAGAGAGCTGCCAAATCTGGAATTGGATCCATCTTAAATATTTTCAGCTGTACCCATGCAGTCAATCATGATAGTCTTTCTTCTGAGCAAAAGGTACCTTTCTTTATTCTTAGAGATGAATTACAGTCTGTGCTTGAGATGGATGATATTTTTGGATGTACTGATCTAGCTACAGTAAATACATCACAGCATGTCCTCAGATGCCTATTTGTGGTATGGGTTAGATATATCCAAACCAGGAACCTCATTTATCAGGCATGTGTATGTACAATTTTTAACCTAAAGTATGCATTGGCTCATTGTTATGCACATTGTGCAATTGTTTAAAGTTTTTAGCACTTGTGGCCCTACATTCATGCACAATGTAGACTGCAATAGAACATTTCCTTGGGGTTTTGTGACAGTAGTGCAGGGAGCATGAACAACCTAATTCAGATGTTGTGAGGAATGAGAGTGGTCTGCTTGTTACTTCATTTGTTATTGTAATGACATAATAACAAAACAGTTAATTTGTTATTATAATGACAATTGACGGTGTGATATTTGATGTGCTGTTGGGGGGGGGGTCCTAAAATGCTAATTGTGCACATACTCAACAGATGTGGAACCAAAGAGGCCCCCCACATAATTGCCCAGGATGACAAATTATTTTGTCTATGAATCTTTAATCTTCTGGTCTGTCTTATAGATGAAATTGTTAAATTCTTCTTTACCACAATTATTATCAGATCAGTGTATATATATATACATACACACACACACACACACACACACACACACATATATATATATATATATATATAGCACAGTAAATATCTGAATGTTGGTTATCATGCAGTAAATCAATACACAATTTTGTGAATGCCAACATTGTTTAAAGTTATTGTGATTGTAAAATTCAGTGGTTTTGACTAACATGAGAAAAAATAAATATATTTTCTACTGCTTCACCTCAGACAACACTATCTCAACTGGTCTCAGAGAAAAAGGTTTTTTCATTTCCTTGATTCCTCCATATTTCCCACAGGCCATATTGGCTTGAAGCGGTTGCAGTAGTAGTTCCCAAGCTATCTGAAAGGTTTACCTTCATTGCTTCTACCAAATAAAGGAGGTTAGGGGGATTTTTGATGTTTAACTTCAAAATGCTTTAATATGTATGAAATGGAAGTATAACTTATGACCTATCAAAACTGATACTAAACCCTTGTAGACTATATCCAAATCACACGTGATTGATGAATTAGGCATACAAGCATTCTACACACAAATTGATAAACGAGGGCCCTGGATACTACATTAAGTCTTGGTTGGACCTGCTTTGACTGAAGCCCAATTTTGAAGTTCTAACACACTCTTTCTACCCCACAGCCAAAGAGGGGGCAGAGAAAAGAGAAAGAGTGGGCAGTGTAAACAGTCACACGAGAGGGGATTTCCCCCCGCTGGCCATACACTGACATGATTCATGGGATGTAGCTTCTCTTTCACATTTATGAGCTGCACTGTATAGTGTCTTCTCATCAAGTTAAACTTCCACAGATTGGCAACTGCAAGAATTGCTAGAACATGTGACATAACATTAAGCTGTGGCCATTCATTGACTTGGTCCAGTCAACTGAACCAAGAACAAGAAGAGGTGGCTACCAGTTGAACAAAATAGGCCCCAAATCTATTGATAAAGATGGTGCAGTTTTCCGCTGTCTATAGAGCTCCTGATAATTGGTGTGCAAAGCTATCCATGCCCGCTGCTGACTCTGCATCCAAAAACTACAAGTATTGTGTCTTCACAAAAATACTGCCCACATCTCCCCAAACAAAACACTGTGGAACTGTGCATTCAAAAGCTGGGTTGCCTACTACCCAGGCCTCCAAAAACCTCATGTGGCAACAGACTTAAACAATGCATCAGCATTTTAAAGGGCTTCCAGAAGCACCATGAATAATATATGGACCCATAAAACATAGAAGCACTTGTGAGTTCCCACTTTACTCCTGGGTTGTAGATGGTGCATGTGAAATCAGTGCAATATGAATGTAAGTTTTTAATGCATCTACATTTTCTATATTGACAGTCTTTCTCTAAATTTCTTTATTCCCTTCCATTATCTGATGTAAATTAACAATTTTAACATTTCCCTTTCCACCTCAAGTAAAAAGTTAACCATACTGTAACACAGAAGTCAGCATTTAGATTTTGCACAGTTCCTCTGTTTTGAATTCAGTAATTCCATCATTGGGTTACTGCATTTCATGACAAGACCTAATCATTTGGGTAACAGGCTGAAGACCACCAATGTATCCTGCATTCCAACAGTAAGTAAGGGAAACTCAGGAACTGTGTTATACTTAGGAAAGCTGGTTTAGAGCCGTGTGTCTACTCACCACTGGCAGGCCATTGCCCAGTATTGATCCCTCTTGGTCCATGAGGTTGCGAGAGATGGTAATGGAGGGAAGCTCCAGGCTCTGAGGGGGGAATTGAGGGGTGAACTGGCCCCTCTGTAAGGGCAGGGGGTCTGAGAGAGCTGGAAAGGGTGAGTCCATCTCCGACATCCCTAGACTTGACTCAGTCTCCGGTGGGGGTGTAATAGGTGGAATCTCAAATTCTTCATCCCCCAGGCTGGGTGTGTGGAATGTTTGCTACAAGAGGGATTAAGGTGAATACAATCAGATTTCTGTTCCATTAAATTCCATGCATTCGCACAATGAGGTCAATTATACAGGAGAGTAAGAGAGCACAAGCATTAATACAATTGTGTTGCTTGTACCTGTACGTAATCAGAACGGTTTATTGGGATTATAAAACAAATGTATTAAAAAGGAGATTACATGAAGTAAACATGCATCTGATACATGCAGCAAAAAAGATCTGAACATGTCTGTTGAGATTATGCTTGATACTTCAGACAAAAAGGAGCTGAACTGCAGACTCCTAAAATAACAACCATCAATCACTGAGGAGGGGACACATGATAAAGCCTTTAATCTCTGAGTTATGAGATGTTTGGTTGAAGTGTGGAGAAAATACATGTTATCAAGAGATTAAATAATGTTTTTTGAAGATTCTTCCTCTTTGCCCAAAGTGTTTCCCTTTTTTCACCTTTGCTTGGACCTTTAAATCTACTCATCAAGCAGCTTAATCCCACTGCCTCAGAATTAAGTCTTCTGGCCACGCTTAAATTGCTTATTTAGCTTTTTCATGGTGGAGTTCCTCACCGACTCTCATTATGTCTAGAGTCTGCAGATACATAGTAGTCATTGAACTACTCTGTAATGAACAAGACCCTTCTGTTACCCATTAAATGTCAAATACTTCCAAATATAGTGGCAGCTTTACATCTGCACTTCAATCAGAATTATTAGCAATGTGAAATGTAGTTGTACTGAAACAAGTTTGAGAATCAATTTGACACAGGGTAATGGACAGAATTGTTTGTCCCCATACATCAGGGGTTAAATCAGAGCTAAAATATGCCTATTTCTTTGGGTCACTATTAATCTGGACTCACTATCTAAAAGGCAGAGCAGAAGACATAATCGACAGTCTTTGTCTTCAGATCATGTTACCCAAAAAAAAAAAAAAAAAACTGAGGTGAGAGGCACTGGGAATATGTTAACATATCCTTGATTAAAGTGTATTAATATTGCTAGCATTGCTTTAGCACACTGACACTTGAAACTAATTCATTGCCAACTCTGAGAGCCACTTTCTTGGGTGAAGCAGTGATGAAACGTACTTGCAGAAACAGTTAATAGCGTTTTCTATTTTATACAGCAATTCACATTTAACCCATTTTTTTTTTTACAATCATCAATTTTTTTTTCTACATTCACCAGTATAGGCTGTGCTCATCAGGGTTCGCCCCATATGTGGTGAGTGCCTGACGAATTCCCACCTGTGTGATCAGAAATTGTTCACTGTGTGGGTCTACTACCTCTCACTTCAGCGTAATGTATTTTTACTTCAGTGTAATGTATTTCTACTGCCGATGAAAGATGTGTGAAACAGAAAAAATCTTTATAACATCAAGGTTTAAGGAAATTGTCTTATAGCAACTGTGGACTCGTGGGACAAATTACAGAGCGTAGATTACTGCAGTGATGTCAGATTCAGAGCCTGTCTTTCACACCAAACCTGTTTTGTTAGATGGTTCTGACATACCTCTACATATGTCATGCTTTCCAAGCATCAGAAGATATTACTGGTCTCCTTTATCAATCAATATTTGATCTGCTTATAAAGAAATTTCATAATGAAAATTTGTTTAAGAATTTTATTAAAGTTGGCTATGTAAGTAACTGTCCATGTCAGCAGTATTGCAGCTTTGCATCAGAAACTATGCACAGATCAACTACAGGAAATGATGATGTTGCCCTATCTGGTGGTATGCTATGATATCAATAATAATGTTGTGGGGGGATTTGATACAAATCAGCAATATGAGCTTGACATAAGGTTCAATGATCACTGGAAGATACAATTTTCCTTTTTTCCCCCACCAGCCAAACAGTATGCTATTGTAACATTTCAGCCAGACAATGAGAGATGCTTGAGGACAGAAATTGTGGGCAGGGTATTTTGTGACACAACATACCCATAGTGGACGAAGAAGAATGAGACAATTATCAAAGAACACTAGTGTGTCTCTAAAGTTGTCATACCCCATGGTTAATGATGACATAAATCAACATCTGCATGAAGGGAGCTGAAAATTGAGAGATAGCAAGTTAAGACTAGAGTTGGGTATAGAAGGTGTCAGCTGTCATTTTTGATCGCTCATTCACAGTGATGAGGTGCCAGACTAGCAATGCCTGGTGGAGCAGAGTCTGAATTGTGCCACACTTGCTATTGGTGTCACTTCACATAAGGCTTGCCTAATTCTGCACTGGGAGAGGCTTACAGCCCTCTGATCTCAGATTAAGAGATGCAAAATCCATTTTCTTCTCATCATCTGTCTGATTATCCATTTAAATTATTCTGAAAGCTCAGTAAGGCCCATGGCTAAACCAGACATTTGCTCTGCAGAAGAAGGGATATTTTAAAGGTTGGAAATGGAGGAGAATGCCCCATTCTCAATAGTGGATACTGCTGATGAAAATCATGCCATGGCACATACTTATGAGAATCAAGCCAAGCTCATAATGACACAACCAGCCACAGCACACACACTGAGCATCCCTTGACCACTGTGATTGTGATATGTATTTTCAATGTATGTGTGTGTGTGTGGGTGGGTGAGGAGGAGGGGAGTGGTACTGAGTAAGACCAGGGAAAGGGTTGCTTTGTGGTCTGTGACAAATTCACTAGGTCACAAATGTACTGCCTCTTGCAGCGCTGTGGCAGAATTATGGTATTAGTCATCTATTAAGGTGGAACAATTAGGCCTGGAAGTAAAACAGCCATCAACACTATAAAGGCAAATGAACCGCCTTTGAGGACATCTGCTATGCCTCCCTATAAAGCAGCTTAACTTTTCCTAAAGCTGAGAACATAGTTGAAAGTGTTCAGAGACTGTGAGATTAAGGAACTCAGTTCCATAAAACCGTGTGGTATTAACACTACCAGAGTTGGCAGAGGTGTGGACTTGAATGCAATTATGACTACATTTGGACTTCACCTATTTCTTATGATGTATTCCTGCACAGCTGATTGAAATCAGAGGTTCAGTATGCTGCTGCCAGTATAAGGAAACACTTAAAGTTCCACTATACATTTCCTACATTAATAATACATTAATAGTGCATGGCCTGCCAAAAACAAACAGAAGCAAAAATTACATTTACAAGCAATATCTTCAGTCCTTCAACAAATACTGGAAACCAATCCAATATTGACATAATCAGTGCTTGTAGTTAAATGTGGCACAAGGCAATTCCTATTTAATGCAAAATAATAATTATAGTTGTGAGATTGAGACACAATTTATAATATGTTCTGATTGCAATGTGCAATGAACGGTAAAGGAATTTTAGTTTTGCCTTCACTGTTTGGGTTCACTAGTAATTGTATACTTGTAATCTGCATAAGACCAATAGTGAAGGATTTGCCCTGTTTCAAAGCAGTTTTCACACACTTATCTGTATCATCTTCCTTAATACTGTAAATGCAATAGGTAGAGATGCCTTTCAAAAAATCTAATTCTACCTGTTCTAAATAGATTTGGACTGTTTTTAAAATGAGTTTTGAATATGAACTAAGGGAATACTTGTGGACTCATGTATTTGCAGGGGCTTTTGGTGGGAATGGAAAAAAGATATGAAATATAAAATAGCAGCAGAGCATTGAGCTGAAAATAATGTTTGGTTACATTTCAAAGTAGTACCTAGTAGATCATTTTGCTCCTCTAAAAATGAAACTGCTCTGATCAGCTTCATGGTCTGCTGTTAAAAATCGCTCCCTTGCTATTGATGATGACAGATGACATTTTGACTAGAGCCAGCACAAAAGCCATCCCTTCCATTAATACCCCCGTATTGAGTACTGACACACTAAGTGGATTATTGTAACATTTCAGCAGAAAAGGACCCTCATTTTAGTGTGAAATTACAGGACTCAAAGAGGAAAGTCATTTTAATTCCTCTCCAGTTCAGGTCACAAGAAACAATATTTCATGACTTAAATCCCGCTTTAATTAGAAAATAAAATCTGAGCTATGTGGTTACTTTTAATATTGAAAATGAACCCTACAGCAGAAGGCCATCTGCAGCGTAACACTGAAAACATTTGTTCCTTTTGATAAAATGCAAATCTGCGGGGCTGTTATATCAACCCCTAACAGCCCACAGCCTGACACACTGCGTTTTCACAGCTGGGATTAAATTGTTTCTGAACAGCTGGTGCTGGCTGGGCTCTCCATGACGGTTGACTCCAATGTCTAAATGTGAAAAAAGAAAAAAAGAGGGGAAAAAGCCCTTTCGAATCAAATGAGGAAAAATTACCCCATCACACTGCTCCTCCTGGTTTGGCTTTGTGTTCAGATCTTTGGATCAGCAGCCAAACCTTGACACACCATGCTTCCATGAATGTTATTTGGCCTCTTGACTACCAGTGATGCAAACTAGCTATCTGAATAAGAATAACAGCTCTCTCTGAAGAGAGCTTGTATCGTATGCTCAGAGAGGCAAGATCTATTACACATAATTCAGCCAATTCTTTTTAACCATGCTTTACAAAATTGTGTCTCAGAGGCTTTGAGCATCAATGCCATTTCAACGTCTCTTAAATCTAAGAGGTTTTGAGCAATGGTGAAAAGGTCTTCATGAATGGTGGAAAATGATATGTATAAATGTGACATAATATAATGCAGGCAGAAAAAGAGGGTTGAGGGAATACATTATGTAGTTTCTATTCAATTCATGTATGTAACATCTATTCTAATTCTTGAATCATTATTCAAATAAAAACTCAAGGAAAGGTTAATTTAATAACAGAGCAGGTTGTTTCCCTAAAGCTTAACATGATGGTGTTCTCTCACTTGAAGTTTAAATTTTAAATGAAGCTCAAATTATTTTACATTACATCTCAGATTTCAGTTCTGGCAGCAAAGGATTCATTTCATAATTAATGCTACTTACATCTCCACATGCTTCTTGATCATTTGTCTGCACTACAGTGAAAACAGGCATTTACACCCAAACTTTCTGAGATTTAGCACCTTTCTGGTGAAGATAAATGGAATAAATTTATCACAGAGCTATCCGAATATGGAAATTTTACAAATGCCTTATCTTAACACCTAGCATACTTTTAGCCATTATTATTTAAAATAACCAAAATGGTGCAATTTTATTACCCAGATCTAGTCTTAAAGGAATGGAGTAAAATACTTAAAGGTAATTCACTACAAGGAAGATGATGTAGTTATGCGTTTCTTTCTGCTTTTATCTCAATAACCTATTATAGCCACTGCAATATGTATCCAGATTGTATTTTACTACAGCTTTTATTGAGCTTTTAATAACATCATGCCTGGATTTTCAACAGAAATCTTTTTAATGCTACTACAGCAACCCTTTTAATTCTCATGCAGATGTTTTCTTGATTTTCCCACACACCCACATCATGTGCTCAAAGTTGTTGCTTCTCTGCTCCTCTCCTTCAGCTATCACAGCCCTGCATTGGCCAAGAGTACATAAGCCAACAGAAGGACAGCGTGGACTGCTGTGTAATGGAGAAGTGTCAGCTCTTCCTGTTTCTCATTAAACCCTCTTTTATGTTTCCTTCATAGGGAAGGGAAAGAGGTCTGAAAGCTGGCAATCAATCTCATTTGTCTGCAATGCATCTCAGCACAGTACACAAAGGACCAAATGAAAAGAGAGAAAGAACAAGAGAAAGAAGGAGACTGAAGGGGTGAAGAGGTACTTACATCACCAGCTGCAAGAAGGGCCCCACTGGCCTCAGCCATGTTCATGTAATTATTATTGTTCCCGAACTGCAAGAAACACAAAATTAACATTAGATTCTATTGTTTTATAGTTTAGATTTTAAAACTACACACCATTGCAGTTTCACACTTCACTGTACACACAGTATCTGTAAAAATTCAAATGTGTTGTGAATACACCCATGCCACTGAGGTCAATACACTTAAATAGCACTGATCTGTTTTACTGTGGGTTAAACCGATGCATTTATTTAGTGTTTGTTACCCTGTTGTCAAAGAGAGATGAATGGAGGGGCATACCCAATTCAACACAAGATAGAGAGAATCTACTGGCTACCTATGAGATGGCAATTAATGACCTGTCTGAATCACAAAGCAAAGTAACAAGATGCAGTATCAGCTTATTAACTTTCCATAAGACAAGAGGGAGGATGCAGTTGAGGTACTAAACAAGCAGGAGGGAGGACACTGCTAAAAGGACAGTGCTTGTTTAGCACAGAATGCAGGCACAGAAGCGGGGGATAGCATAATTGAAGTGCAGTTGGCTGCTTTATAAGACATGGTACAGTATTCTCAAAGCAACCCCCAACACCCACACAGCCCTCTGGCAGTGTGGCAGACATTTCCTTTCTTCTGAGACACAAGTGTACCGGCGGGTAAGAACAATGGAACATGGAATGAAGAATTATTGGCCAGCCTCTGGGCCATGCTGTGCCCTTCTGTGACCAATGGAAATATCTGCAGTGTAAATTCAACAGGGATGATGGTTTATTTTTCTGAGGCTTTAGGTAGAAACACATTCCAGTATTAACCAAAACTAGGAAAATTCTTTGTGTGATTTAGCTAAATTTTCCTGCTATATAAATGCTTCTTACTATATAAATGCTTTTTAGCTTAAGCTAGAATTTTTTTTTCCATAAATTTCAAGAAGGCTAAATAATATCAGAAATGAATTAAGATGAGAGTCAAATAAATTAATTTGTATTCTTTTTTCTCCTCTCTCTTTCTTCTGAGAGGTTAGTGTATGAATGCAATTACTGTAAGAACTGCAGTTAATCAACTGCGAATGCTATCCATTAATTAGTATATGCCCTGGAGAAAGGGGGTGGGGGGTGGGGGTGGGGGGGGTTAATGGGGAGAAATGTTAACAGTGTAACACACTGAATGGGCCCACAAGCATTTGGCAAAGCAGGTTGTTTCAAAAATGGTTCAAATCATTTACAGAAACACTTTTCCATTTAAACCGGATCAGTGGCTTGAGCTCAATGCATATTAGCAATCATCAACCCCGTGAAGGCATGCCTGTCGATCAAAAATGTTAAGGTTGTGAAATCAGTCGCTCCTACTCAAACCTTCCTTGAGCATTTCCTTACCTCCTTCTGCAACTTTTGATATCAAGGGACTAAGCCATACTAGCTTATGTGCTATATGAGTAGGTGTAACAGTAAACTTACAGAAGTTTGCCTGTTAGAGGTACAGTGAGCCTAACTTCTACCTTTGATTAACAAATATAAATTTATGAAATAAACATCTCTATTCAAACACAAAGAATACTGTGATGAAAAGAGTTCGATGTACTGTTGTCAAGGTTCAGGTTTCACAAGAACATGAATATGAGAAGCAGAAAGAAAGGAGTTCTTTCAGAATTCTGATAGAATAGAAGAGAAAACAGTAAGTGCTTCACTTATACTACAACACAAGTAATTTGAGATGCTGATGGAAACATATGAGTTTTCTTTCAAAGGTTGGGTTCAAAGTTATTCATTAACACCATCAACACAAATCTAATTACCTGCCATTCATGACTTTTCTAGTGTGTAGTGTTGTGAACACATGATAAATTAGTCCCTCAATAATATTTACACATCTTGATAAGAGAAAAAGGAATGCGTACACAAATAGCGCACTGTGCATTTTGTCTAGAACACAGACATTTGAGAAACATATCTAATTATGGCCCAGAGTCACCGACATTAATCTTAACCATTAACAGCTTTGCCAGGACAAGAGCATATATGAAACCTTAATTAAGAAGAGTAGCAAGTAATTATTTTTAATTCAGTCTGCGATTTCATGTTATGTTCATGTTCACAGTCTGATTGAGCCAAATGCCAAATTAAATTAAGTGTGATTGGAATGACTGGTCTGCTGTCGGCAGAGCACTCACAAAAATGGGTCAGTGCAGACAATGCACAGCCTGTAATTAAAAGATGAGAAGTTGTTTGAATGCTACTTCAGCCTTATTAGTAGAAACAATACGGTGTGCACGGAAGGCCTTTTGGCAGCAACAGGGCACCAGTGATCAGGAAAAGAAATGTTAACTGAAAAGAAAAAAACTGAGACAGGCAGATACGAAATCATTAAAATCATTAATGTGCCATTTTCCAGCATATTAAAGGTAAGAAGGTAGCTCTTGCAGACACAGTATCCTCAACAATATCCTTGACCAGTAATGCCGTTTTAAAATCAACAGGATCACAGCAGCAGTAGTTCAGTAGGCATAGTAAGAGTGTATTAGACATTTCCAGCTCAGTGCACTTAGCACACTTGTGATATCTCTTTTTTCTGGAGGGCTCTGGCAGCAGAGAGCAAGCAGCGAGCATGGATCAGTTTAAAATAGCCATGGGATATGAGGCTTTTATTAACAGGGTGGCTCAATAGCTGAAGGAACTCTGTAATTTGAGCCTCTCTGGGAGCCAGACATGACTGAGCAACAGAGGAAACATTGTATTTCCAGTGTTTTGTTTTTACCTTACCAGAAAAGATATAAATAAATATATCAGGCAGCAAATTAAAAATTAACAAGTGCTTCACTGCAAACAGAAGGTTACTTATTTTCTACACAGTCTTTGAAGGACAAGAAGGAAGGTGGTTTCTTTCACATAAATTAACTCCTGAGATTAATTTCTTTTATTTTGAGTAAAATCTGTCAAAATCAGCCAATAAAGTCATGAACAGCAGAAACCTGCTGTTCATGACTTTATTGGCTGCTAACCTCATCTTGATGCTAGATAGTATTTATAAATAATATTATGCATAAATAGTCTATGGTAAAATACTCTTAAATGAATTTATTTCAACGGGGAAATGAGCCCTTTGGTCACAAATGCAACAAACAAATGCTATGTAGCCAGGATTCTTCTTCACCTTAACATAGACACAGTTTTGTCATGTTTACTCTTAAATACAAGCCAGAATTGGTCTCTCTTATCTTCTGTGACACTTGATAGGCTTACAGTTTAAAACAGACATTAAGTAGGCACTTAATGGTGGTGGTGATGCTGTGGATTAAGAAATTGGGACCTTGACATTTACAAGCTGGGAGGCAAATTGCATTTTACAATACTGTGCTACAATTCGAAACATTACAAAGAAGGGGGCAACATATTTAAAATTAATTTGATGACTACTTTTAATATTCCAAAGAAGTAATAAATGATGTTTCCCTGACCAATACACAGGGAATACACAGAGCTCCCTAATAATAAGGTTAATTTGCATAGGTTGAAGTGCTGATTTAAACAATTATTCTACTGTTGTGTTGCTGCAGTGTATCTAAGACAGAAAACTGAGTCAGACAAATGGTGCACTTTAAAGCTGAAGAGGCAATGCATGCATCATGACATTCATAAGTTTATAACACCTTGATCTGGACTATTCTTTCACTGTGCAAATTTGGTTATAATGGTGGTGTCATCACTTACTGCCCTTTGAAAATATCTTTGCTCAGAACTCTTCTGAATGTAATGCACAATGAGCTTTATATTCATCTTTTTTTTTTTTTTTACTTGATATCGATTTCAACATCTTGACAAAGCAGCTGCAACAATTACAAAAAGTTGAAAATATGTAAAGATGCAAGGAATTCAAATGGTTTAGAGATGAGAATAATCAAGAAACCAGTGCCATCTAACTCTCAGACAAAATATGCTATAGTATGTAAGCATTTTCATATAACACACCAATATACGATTCCTTGACATGGCAAAATGATTTTTTAAAAATGACTTTTTATTGATTTTCAAAAATAACAAGAAACAGGAGCCAGCACAAAACAAGCAGACCTAAACAAAACCAAGTCAAGGTATACAGCCACACAGCAGGAACAAGATCTGCACAGACACCAAAACAAAATTGGGGTGCTATCCTCAGCTGGTGTTTATAATGTACATTATCATATATGATAGCATTTTTCTATGCTGTAGTTCACTGTGGGTTCTAACACAACACTGATACCCTGCTCTATAACATGATTCCTATCAGCATAAATCTCAAAAGATCTCCCAAAAGAGAAGCCCTTACTGCAAGGTACCTCTTAACATAGAAGCCTGAGTACAATAGAGACCACTGTGTTTGTCTGCTGTGTTTTTTAGTTAATTTAATATTTTGCTAGTAGATTTGGCATAATGACCACTTAGATCTCTTCATTCAATACAAGGAACAATATGACTGAATAGATACTGTACCCTCTGCTCTTCCAACCCATCTGCTGCTTGGATAAATACAAGCTCAGAGAGATACCTCACATTGCAAAACCCTCTCAGTCAAGTACACACTCATTTACAACCTAATTCACCATAAAACCTGGCCAGCTGCCCTACCAAGATCATTGGGGATACTCAAACCCAGCTAGAACTTACAAAGGTGGCAATTTTTTGTGTGGGAGTCCATTTATAAAGCAACATAAAGCTCAGCATGTCCATTGAGTCAAACACAAGCTCTGTTTTGATCTGCAGTCAGAACTGATTGCTAACATTCAGTTTAAAACAAAAATCATGGTTCCCTGGTACTGAATGATATATCCCCCCTAGAAGGCTAAAATGAATTCTCTCAAATTTCACAAGCAAATACTGAAACATCAGAGCCAGCTTCTTTTTTCTTCCAAAAGCAGACAGGGCCAGACTATTTGTATTTCTCCCCAGGAAAACCAAAGTCAATGTGGGTCAAACAAGATGATACACATAGTCTCAGTATGAAAATGAAGTGTCCTCTAACTCAAGGTCACTTTTTTATTTTTCAACCTTGGCTAGGTCACAGCTAGAAAAGAAAACTATTTGGAAATACATGACTGTTGTTTTTGAACTTGGCATTCTCATAAGCTCCCACAAACATTTCTCTACAAAGTTGAAGCTGGACAGGTTATAATGCTGAAACACTCAGCACGGTAAAATTTCCCACTGGGATTAATAAAGTACATATCAAAATCACCAAAAACATGTGCGTGGGACAGACCTGAGAAAAGACTAACATTATCTCAGAGGCAAGCTGGAGCACATCACCCAGGTGGCAGTTTATCAGTCTTCAGTCTATGTTTTAGTCATTTCATTTTATCAGTACAGTGATATAGCTTTATATTGCTTCACTGTGGGTGTTCTGATATGGCTCAGAATGAAACATACTTTGACCTTTTGCTGACAAACTAAACTGTGGATAAAATATACCATCATGTGCTGTTTGTATTCAATGTCTCCTTGAGTCTTACATTATTTTTTCTCCTGATACATTAAGCTGAAATTTCAGTGTGCATGCTTCAAAATACAGAGCTACACATCCCTTTGTCCTTTTTGAAAGGGGATGCTTATAGGCATGCTCTTGCTTAATTCTGCAACAAAAATTCCTGATTTTCCAAAAAGTAAAACAAAGAGAGCAAGAATTCCATTTCATGGTGGCCACACTGGATACAGTTTCAGCTAGTATGCAAGAACTGAGCAGGATTTTTGTCAAACATTCTCCCGATCAATGATGTACATTCTTCCCATGTACCTATATCAGCATACAAGTACACATTTTCTCAGGCCAACTGCTACATTATGCATTTATACATCCACAATGTGCCCCTGGGAATAGTCTAAACACCTCAGTATGCCAATCAAAAACAAATTAAAACTAAGAATACTTTTAAAATCATCCATTTAAATTAGCATGTAAACCTACATGCACACTTAACAGGCAATCCAAAAGGGACTTCAGGCAGTTGTTTTCAGTTCCCCTCAAACAATCATGCTTTCACTGTGAAATGGTATTTATGTGTCCAAAAGGCTTGACAAAGCATAGCAATGCCCACAAACATCAGGCCACTGCAGGACAAAAAAGGTTTGCCAGACAATTCATGTTACATTTTCCCCAAAATGACCGACAGGAAATTCTGTTAGCTCCAGCAAAGAGTATGCCTTTTAGAGACTGCTAGGATTGTCTCAGATCTGAATGCCAGCACTAAGATAAGGTTCTGCATTGTTCTCATATCTTTTTTTATTATTTGCTAGACATTCCAGGAGTTATCTTTAACTGTTATTTAACTCTTTTTCAACCACTGTTGGAAGACCTTGTTCTGCAAGTTATTCACCAACACAAATTGGGATTCAGTTATTACTACTTATGTTGATGTTTTATTTTAATGTTTTTATTTAATACAGAGCTTGTATTCTCTGTGTGCTTTGATTGGACTGGAAAATGTATTATTGTTGCAGTCTGTATTTCTAAAAATGCAAGAAGTAATCTCAAATGAAATCCATATACATGAGTTTGAAGCTGTTGAAAGAAACAATAAATAAGTCTGTGTCTCCTGGATGCAATACTAGCAATCCTTAAGGCTTCCTTATTTTACTACTTATTTTACTTATTTGACTGCACAAGATGGCTTCTCTCTAAAACATGCAGCAAATTTATAAAGCAGGAATTGCTCATCAGGAAGAAGGCACAGCTGTTTTTTTAACATTAAATTTTACATGTTTAATGCAGAATAATTGAAGATGCTTGATAAAATGTTCTAAACAGTGAAGTGTTTTAATAGGGGTGTATTTTATATACTGACACAGAGGGCTCCTTTCCAACTCTGTGCATGAAGAGAACAATGCAATCACATTTGTAATGTTCTACAATAGAATGCAAACACTGCTCAATGATAAAGGGTCATCTGGAACTTTTCAAAGTAGAAAGTACAAATTCCAAGTCAGCCCAGGTACATAAGTGGGTTTAAATACTTTGCAGAGCAGCAGTGTAACACTTGGAGGGATTTCCATTTGCAATAATCTCACCAAGAGAATGAGCAAAATGGCTGAAGTAAGGTTAAAACCATATCCTCAGATTAGTGCCTTGATCAGAGAAATGGATACAGTTATAAAGAAAAGGTTAAGTTCTGCTTTATTGGATTTATAAAATGAATAGCATCAATTTCCCTATTCTTCTGTTATTCCTCTGTGGACACCCAAATGGCAATTTGTAATGACTTTAAAAATTATGCCTATATTCAGTCTGACCACAACTCCCTTTGTTGTTAACTTAAATAAAGGAATTTCAGTGAGGGTTCAGTTTATGTCCTCATCTCTTGCAATCCTTAACTCCTTTGGTTGTAGTCAGTTAAACCTATGTTACACCACCTAACACCCTATAGAGGCCCAGTCACCTCTCTTGTTTAAAAGCTGTGTTTGATATAGACTAAGGTGGAACTAGTCACTGCCTTGTATGTGGACAGTGTGTCATTCTAGATCATTACCCTCTTGTCAAATTGTTGCATTTCAGGTCTGCCATCTCACGGGCTTCTCAATCTAATGTCTGGTTGTGCTGGTTTTCCCAAGAGTAAAAGTACACACAATGTTTCACCTTTGAACAAGTGGGGATCAGAACCATTGGCCCTTCCCCACAAAAGGGCTTAGGCACCAGAGACCCTAAAAATCCCTGTGCTGGCATCCCACAATGGCAGAGGAACAGAGACACCCTTCTTTCGGAAATGAAATGTGAACTGGGCACCTGGTAGTGTTGCTTTGCTTTTGCCTTTGAGCGATGTTCCTAGGTTGTTTACGATGGACAGCTTTGAAGTGGGTCCAGTGAAAGATGTTATCAGAGGCATTGATTTAAATCATGGCAGGCTTTTTTCCCCCTAAGATATCTACCCAGAGGGCCCTGCAGTCTCAAGGGGATTTAACACCCCCATCTGAAGGAGATCTTAGCAACAAAATAGCATTACTGTTTTGAAATGTGTTGGTTGTTGGTATAGCTGGTGTGCTTAGTTCGACAGGTGAGGAGGGTCTCAGAAATGAGTTCTAAACTGAATCTATTTGACATTTACAAAACATACTGTTGCCTTTCATTGCTTACGCAACAGACAGATATTTCTTACCTATGACTCAGTTACAGGTTAATTAATGGCAGCTTCCAGACAACCACAATGATGGAGTAAAGTGTCTATCTCCTGATTCCCAAAAGCTTGATCATACAATAAACAATAATCCATTTTAAATTATAATTGTATTTAATGAAATGTCACTAAATTTTTCAAGTGCATGACTCTACAGGTGAAAAACTATATTGAACCGCCAACTATAACCAACCGCCAATCTACTTGTATTTTCACACAAAGAATTTGTTTTGAAACATACTTTTTTAAGAAACAGTTGTGATTTGGAATGGATGAGTTAGGCCTATGTTGGCCTTGGTTGTGCTGCCCTTAACATTGTTTTAGAAGACAAACTACAGTCACTACAAACCTGACCAGTGTTAAATCTTTATAAATCTGAGAAGCACAAACTGCTGAGCGGTGACTCATACTGTATATCAGTCCATTATACACTACAGGGCTGACTGTATTAAACAAATGGATCTGCCTGCAGCTGGAAAAGAGAAGCAATATGGGAGAGCAGAGGTTATTGTCTAATTTAAATCTTGGCTGCCTTCCCAGAGCTCTACAAGATTCCAATTTGTGGCTGTGTTGCTTGGCGGTACTGACAGAGGTCCTGCTGCAAATACAATTGGGCCCTTCTCCAGAAATGTGTCTGGAAACAGCCGATCAACAAGTCGGTAAAGATTAACAGTATGACTGGAGAAAATTAGTTTAAATTATGGAAACAGATGGCCAAGGATGTTTTCTTTTTGCTTAATTCTAACAGCAGCTACAACATTTTTGACCCACACTCCATTAAGAAACATCCCCTTTTGACTACCCTTTACATGACATTATCGTTCTTCTATACTCTGGTTTTGTTTAACTATTTAAAAAATGAGATTCAACATGGAGGACTGCAGTGAAAATTGAACAGCTGCTAATCTCTTACCTGTATAAAACAGAAGATGAGTTATTTCAAGCACCCAATCCAAATAAATTACCTTTCATCTAATCATTTCTTTGCCAGATGCTTTCTTCCAAAAGAACTTAAGAAAATAACTCAATACCTGATGTAAGGTCTGGGAAACATTTACAAGTCTTTTTCTTTGTTGAAGGAGAAATTGCCTACTCATAATGTATATTATGTTTTTTCCATAAAAGTATTTTAACATTTGGCATTCAAAATAAATAACATTCTACAATGGCATTAACTGACTTCACTTACCAGCCTCAACAATGTACCATTACATAAATCAGAGACTCCATCAAGGAGTCTTTTTCTTCTAAACATGGCAGAATTGCTCTATTTCTAAATACAAAAGGCAGAAAAAATGTCATGGATAAAAGGCACCTGCAAAATGGCAGTTTTATATATCAATGGGGCCCAGCTGTGTTTTAGAGGATTCTCTGAGAAAAAGCTTTGTTGAAATAGCCAGGCATTCATTATAGAGAGGGATGAGAAAAGAATGAAAAATGTCTGACAGAAGTAATTCATTTGAGGTGCTCCACTGGAATGGCAAGGGAACTATCATAACAGAATCCTTTTACTTTCAGTGCAGATTTCCCATAGGAGAACATTAAGTTAAGCATTTACATTAGTCACTGATGTATATACCAATAGTGCTCAATCATATTACCCTGTGTACTAAAAGGATATTCAAACCACAGACCAGCATCTGGACTGATGACAAGACATGGTCATTACATTAGATACATTTTTTTTAATCTGAAGAAATTCCATATTAAATCCAATTCCAAAAGTAAGTCTACATTACAGAGGGTCCAAAGCAAGTGTTTGGGGAAAAAAAAAATCAATGGATTCCACAGAATCCATTTCTATACATGGTATCCACAATTTCATGGAGTTTTAAATTATCTCTGAACACTCAACCACCCCTACAATCCTGATTACAGGCTCTTCTACAGTGTTTGTTGTACAATTGTAGTACTGAATATACACACCCATAGACACACACACATACATACAGCAATACTACCACTATTGCTAATAATAATAAGATCATTAATAAATTATTTCAGTTTTTCCACAGTTCCTCATTTTCCAACAGCACATCACCATTGAAGTACAGAGGGACATGCCTACATCAGGGTCTGAAATTAACACCACTCTGGCGGGTGCTTTCATTCAGAAAAAAAAAATTCAGCCTACTATGTTACTAAAAGAGCCCTTGTAAAATGTAAGATGCCCAAATACATGTCCTTTTACACCCAGTTCCTACTTTTTTTAGTATAAGTCAACTGCAGGAACCCTCTGTCAGTTTACTGTAATAAAGTTTTAAGTTGGCCATATCCATATAGTCTCTTACTGTTCGATCACAAGCTACAGATGACAGCATGATGTAAATTTGTCTACCGTGGGACAATTCAGTTTGATTTTACAGCTAACCTGCTAGTTTATGCTGAGGTAGCCTACTTTGCTACCCTTTACTGTATCTGTCGTTCTTTGATAGTTGGATCTACTATCGACTTAAAAATGTGGCGATACATTCCGGGTATCAAGACTGGCTGGTGGACCAGAAGTTAATTTTAGACCCAGCATTACTGCACAAAACCAACTAAAGTGATATTACATTCAGCAAGGTCATAAAATGTGTAATTTGTGTCAATGTCATCCATAAAGTGATGACACAATCTCATTTCATAGACAGAACTGATTTGCTTTTTTCCCCTTCATTTCTTTCTTTTGATAGCTAACATTAAAACATTAAAATTTCTCCCTGTGCTCTACAGGTCACAGGAAGGGAGTATTCTGTTTTCTTCAGATGTCCCAGACAGGAAGTGAGAAACATTTAATTAGCCTAAATCAGTGTTTCCCAAACCTCTCCTGGAGGACCCCTTGTCCTGTATGTTTTAGATCTCTCCCTGCTCTAACACAGCTGTTTTAAATGAGCAGTTTGTTATTAAGCAGCTTCAGGAGTTCATAACGAGTTGATCATTTGAATCAGCTGTGTTGGAGCAGGGAGAGATCTAAAACATGCAGGACAAGGGGTCCTCCAGGAGAGGTTTGTGAAATGCTGGCCTAAATCATTTAAATTTAGCTAATGACAATGCATGCACGTGTCAGATGTAATGTTATTATCAATGTGAATTTGCCATGCCAGATAAAAGGACAATATTATACTGAGGAAATAAATCACGGTAGGCCACGATAGATCATGGTTACTGGTATAGCCTTTTCAATGGTGCAGCCAAATAAGATACTCTCTGCAAAAACAATTCATTTGAGGCCAAAAACCTTACCATGCAGACATATCTCCTGTGTCACGGTTGAGGAACACATTAGGGCATTCTTTGTTTACAGGAGATACAGACTAGGACAGTTCCGATTTGCAAAGTGTTTGTTATGGGTTTGTTAGCTGTTTAGTTAAGTTCTTTTCATTGGCACCATCTGTTGTCCTCTCCCCTTTCCCTGTGTATATCTGTCATTGTAAATAGCTTTGTAAATATTGTAAATATATCGCACAGCCTTATACATTGCTCCCGTGTCCCGTGTTTCTTCATCTCTTTACTGTCCAAGCCAGCAGTGGTTGGTTGTTTTCTTTTGTGTTGCATCCCTCACCCATACCTCTGGACGCCATTACACATCTGGGACCTAACAGTGTTGCAGATATTGTCTTTCATGCGTTTTACATTCCAATCACCTGAGGACATGTTGTGTCATTTCTCATGAGATTGTTTGAGATCATTCACACTGTGGCAACATATATCTGTCTGTGGTTCAAAGAGCACATTTATTGTCAATTGCTTTTTAACAAAAAAAAAAAAAAAAGGAAAAAAGCTGACTTGTTTTAAGAGTATGTGTTGTAGGCATAGTTTGATTTTGATCTTAAAGTGATAATTTCTTTGAAAGCCATGCACTGTGCACCTTCCTAGTAATGTTCTATGTATACATATTTAACTATGATGCTCATACTTTCAAAATATCTCTTTAATGCAATTTGCCATACCATATTGTCTAAAAGCAAAGAGCATTTCTAATGTATGTAACAACATACTTTGATCTAAGCATGTCCGCTTTTGTTTTACCTGTCTCTGCAGTCCAACATTCAAAAACTAAGGGTAAAGGTCCATATTATTGTTAAGATCCTTCACTTCCAGGGAAAACAGGGATAGCGGTGAAAACACTCCATGAAAATATGGCACTGATGAATGAAGCTGTGAGGATCCATGGTGCACTCTACAACCCGAGCTCAGTTCCCACCACATGTACAGCAATTCTTCTTCATTCATCTTCATTAGGCTTTCGTTTGACCTGCTTTTTCGCATCTCTGTCAGCGACCAGTCTGCAGGGAGCTGTTGTATTTCCTAACAATGTACCCTGGATCTCTTCAATGTGATCTTCAGGATAGGTCTTAATCAGAGGCTCTTTCAAAGGTAATGAGAGACATGTGCTTTTTCAGCAAGATAATGATCATAATGATCAGCCTGTAATCCAAAAAACAGGATGCTCAGAAAGGGAGATATTTCCTATAAAAACCTTGTTAAAAAGAAAACCTCACTCCTGTCATAATCTGATTTACCTTAAGAGAGACCAGTAGATAAATTCTCCTTATGTGACCAGTGTATCTTTCCATTACATTCCCAGCTAAAAATATCAACTGATTGAAATCATAGTTAATTGCAGTCTCTTAATCCCTTCTGTGACTGATTTTTTTATTTAGGATTGAATGATATTTTAGTTTGTGGGTAAATCAAGCACTTAAAAATGACAGACAGTAATACTGCCAATTAAAGTGACTTAAATTACTTCCTGCAAATCTGTAGGTCACATCTACATGGTATTTTAAGTGGTACATAAGAGTATTTCACCTTCATTTGGTTATAGCATCCCCTCTGTTCACAAATCCCTCCAATGGCTGTTGGCTACTGATTTCAAAACTCAAGAGCAGGCATTCCATGTCTTAAGCCACACTGCTCCTATCTCCTATATATCTCCTAGCATGATTATATGTCCATACACTACTCTTTAGTGATGTGATTCCAAAAACTATAGTACGATAGGATGAAGATGTGACGGAGGAGCACATGACATTTATTGGTTATATATAAAAAGGGGATTCAGCAGGGTTTTGTTCACAGTGGTAGTCATTTTAATGTCTTGTCAATGTTTATGCTGTCTTTGTGGAATGCTGTCTGTGTGATATAAAACAATGATGCTTGCATTACTTACAACTACATTGACAGGAGATCCATGTAACACCTAATTGCAACCCTGATACGTGCATTATCATTAATACTTATAATACCTTTTACAATACCATTAATCATTGAAAACATGCTATATATAGTATGGTATCATGTATGCAATATATGTCAACATATATATAGAAAATGTGTACTTGTACACATACTGGTACACAATAGGTATTTGAAATATTTCCTCTCATATCCTCTCATCTCATTTAAAAACAAAATATCAGGCAGCCTATTTTTCTCATAATATACAAATAATGCACTGATCAACATTGTTATTCAGGACTTGCTCATCTACAGTTAAAACTAGAACCTTCTGGATTTTAATTAACTGTGAAGGTAACCCAAGGGCATCTGCACTGGTAAAGAGAACCACTTTGATTTATGCACTGCTTTGTTATTGCTGTTTGAGGACTGTCTGTTACACCTTTCATGAGGAATATGTAGATAAAGCAATTAAACTATTTGTCATTTAGTTCCTGTTAACAATGTTTTGCATTTGAAATGGATAAACTCTAAATACAAAGATGTTCCTTTATCTCAAGTCTCCAAGCAAATCCAGTTACATTAAATATATTTTATATACTATAATAAAACATTGCTAGAAAACTGACAACATTCAAACAATAACAGCAGCAATCATACAGCAGTAATGAGGTTGACAGGATTCATTAGCACTCCACCTTGTAGCTACCCAAATGAGTTCTGCTAATGCAAGCAGCATTAGCCCACACTCTTACTGAAGTGACATCTATATCATCACATTTGTTTGGGTAACCAGACAAAAAGTACTTTAGCCAATGGGAATAATATATGGAGCCATCGTCAAATAGCAGATATTAATAGAATTAGGGCTTAGGGCTGTGACGGTAATGATTTTTTCTTCCCGCGGTAATAAAGCAACAAATTACCGCGATTTAGCGGTTTAACACCCCCCCAACCCCCACCCCCGCGCCGCCCTCCGACCCCTGCGCAACACAAAAAGCCAACCTGTAACGTTTGCACATGAACAACTTGTTTATTTTTCTGCAAAATTCTCAGGAAGGCTGATTACAACTTAGAAAGTGATTGCAAACTTACAAATATTTTTATACATTAAATACATTTTAACATTTTATATTTTAATTCACATAATTCTGTAGGCTATACAATAATGGCGTCTGAAGCAGCATGAACAGGTAGGCTATATGTAGCCGCATTAAAACAGTTTTAATTATTTTTCAAATCAAATGACAAATAAGAACATGGTAAGGGAACATTAGGCTAATGGTTTTTAAACATGCAACATAATTGAGCATTCATGATGTCGGTAGGCTGTCTACTACAATCACTGCTTGTATAAAGTGCTGCAAAAAAATCGGAATGTACTCATTCTTCATTTTACGGTCTTTTTATTTTATGTGGCAAACGCAGATGTGCTGAACAGCAAATTTTGTTTTAACCTTTTCGCACGTACGGTCTCACCGGTGTGATTAGCTGTTTAGCGCATATGCTTAAACTGGTGCAATTAGAACACTAGGTTGGAGAAATTCTAGCTAATTTTAGCTATGAGGAAACAGCGATTTAACTCTAAAAATATAGCAAATGCTAACTGAAATCTATATGAAACTTAATAATGCAAATGGAAACATAACAAACCATATAAGGTAACATGTGTGCTACATACCATAACACATAAGTTACATGTGAAAGGGTTAAAACGAAACTTGCCATTCAGCACATCTGCGTTTGCCACGCCTTTCAGCAATTCAGCCAGGTAAATATCCATGCTGGAATTACAGAAGGAAGTTGCGGTCAAACTTGATAATATGATTAATTTGCATTAAAACATTAATGTGTTAAAGTTTCCAGATTAATCGCGAATGAGCGTTAACGCTGACAGCCCTAAAATAAATAAATAATTCCGGTGATGCGGTAATGAACTCAACCCCGCGGTAGGCGTCTCATGACCGCGGTATTGCGGTGATGCGGTTATCGTCACAGCCCTATTAGGGCTGCAACTAACAACTATTTTGATAGTCGAATAATCTGTCACTATTGAAACGAATAATAGACATTCGCATTATGAATCACACAATTACTCAGTGGCACTTATTTATCTATTGGCTTTTAGATTTAGCTTGAGGTTGTTTTGAAGCATATGCTAACTAACAATAAAGACAATAAAGATGAGAACTTTTTTACTTCAAAAATACGTCTTTTAATGAATGGTTACTAGGACTAATCCAGTGAGGGCAGCTACTTGCTGGGGAGTACAAGTCTGCTTCCATGGTACCATTATGAGATCCAACAAATCCATAACTGGTACGAATTAATTTGAATGCAACCCACATTGGGCACGCACGCCTAGACACGAGTTGTAGAAATCTTTCGCAATTTAGAAAGTATCAAATTCTCCAGTGTTCTCTAAACTTGTGCACTTGGCAGCAACACTATCTCCAGCCATAAATGTCGGCATGACAACGATGCAACATTTAAGCAGAGAATTTCTAAATAGCAGACGGGATCTGGTTTAACATTGTAAAGTTAGGGCACATTTAGAATGTGAACAGGTCATTATTAATAATAGATTATTATTTGCTACACTGTTTGTTCAATGTCATTAATAATTTATTGATCAAGAGAAAATGTATTTCAAAATATAAAGTGTTACAGCGCATAATGTGAAGTAACATGGCTTTTAACATTAGCTATGCTAGCTAGCTAACTAACTGAACGAGACGAGTTTTCATCATCCAGAGAGCCAACGTGCCACCTCTTCAGATGCTCGAGCATAATTAGTGTGCTCCCATGCCAGGGAAGGTCAGGGTTGCAAATGTTACAGTTCACAACCCTCTTGGTAGAGTTAACCCTTTCATGTGTATGGTCACACTGGTGTGATTAGCCGTTTAACGCGTATGCTAAAACTGGTGCGACTAGAAAACTAGACTGGACAAATTCTAGCTAATTTTAGCTTGGAGGAAGCAGCGATTTAACATTAAAAAAATATAGCAAATGCTAACTGAAAAATATGAGAAGCTTAATAATGCTAATGAAAACATAACAAACCATGTAATGGAACACGCGTGCTACATAGAATAAAAAATAAGTTACGTGCGAAAGGGTTAAGAGTGAAATGCTGCCACACTTTTGAGGTCTTTGGTCGGGAAGGTGTTGTTCACTCCAGTAAAGCAACGTAGCTTAGGCTACATGTCTGAGCATTCCGAGTCGAATAAAAACACATGGGATGACGTCACCAACTAATCGACAATTAAATTCATTGGCAACTAATTTGGTCATCGATTTTAGTCAGCTACGTTGATTATTCGTTGCACCCCTAAACAGAATATACCTAAAGCTGGAGTAGCAAGCAAACTTCAAGATAGTGATACAAACTTAAAAATAGACAAAACACATAAGACTTTAGTACCCTTTTTTCAATAGACTTGAACAGATACCAACAGAATAATGTAAATGCACATTTGAAGGTTCATCATATTCAAAAACACCTCTATTAAATATGCCATTCCCACATTCTTTATTCCATTTAATTTTGCAGCCTGATCTATTTACATTTTAATATTGCCACTGTAATTTTATGACATAGGAGTCAAACCACAAATTCGCTGATAATATACAGTATTCCTTCAACAGTGAGGGAAAATGTATGCAGCCATATTACAAACACAGATGAATGATGAAAGAAGCAAAAACAGACCCTGGTCATCCTGACAAAGGCTACTGGAATACAACCTAATCTGCTAGACTTCAAAAGGAGTCAAAGCTCTGAATATGACCAGGTTCATTGTGTGCCCACAAATATTAGATCTCCACAATATGTTCAGAGGCTAATAAGGCTTTCCATGAAAATACAAGTGCACTGACGGTTCATCCCATTGAAATTTTCCAACTGTTGAAGGTCACTGTGGCCCTGTTAAACAGCCATGAACCGCCATAAAACCATGCAGTGTATCATTATTTTCACTGTGTCATTATGGAGGGTTAACCTTGGAGAACTCCAAATGAACACTTTAATCAACTGCCTGTAATCAGGCTGATAAAATGATTAAACTGTGTTTCTCTTCCCCTTTATCAACTTGTGGAAAAATATCCTGTGGCTCATTAAAAATAACTCATTTTCCAGCAGCTTCAGGTGTTTGAAAATGGAGACCTGTAATAAAAGGCAGAAGTGAAGGTTCAGTTGGTCATCAATAGGTCCAATTAATGCTTTTCAAAATATGATTTCCACCAATTTCTTAATCCCCACAATTTACTCACAATTATCCCAGTGCTTTGTATTTCATAATTTCTGTCAGATTGATAGTGATTTTAAATTGCTGACATTATTGCCGGGTAACTATGAATATTTTTTCTTGTAGTAACCACTAGCAGCAGCAGTAATTCTCATGCTGCCACTGATGGCCTTCAAGTAAATAACATCCAAAATGTTTATATATTTTCTGCTCTGACAGCATTCAGTTCATTTCAATCCATGTATCTGTATTGATAGGAATAACACTGCAACATAAATACCCACAAAGGACCATTGAACAATGTGGTTTTCTCAAAGAGTGATGCTCTTGGCTCCCTGGTACATCAAGCAACCACTCTTATGTAATTGAACATTTGCACTAAAAACCAAAGATGTGCTGCACACCTTAATTGTGTGGTCCATTTCTCACTGTATAAAAGTCAATGAAAACCTATTTATAACTGTCAGAATTTACTGCTGCTGAAAGTGCATTCCTGAAAAGAGACAATGTTTTCTGTTAAGCAGATGTGCCAGCCTGGATACATCCAACTAAATAATGCTGTGCCTTGTGATGTGGATACATTTTAAAATCACAGCCTCTGGATAGGGTCTTAGCTGAATTATTTACAATAACTGACCATTAGGAAAAAATAAATGTTTTGAACCTTATTAAACAAAAATTCAGTATAATTGGATAATGTTCTAATCCTCCAAAGAAACAACAGACAGGAATAATATTCATGGTTAAACAGTGTCTATATGCTATCAATCAACATGAGGACAGCAATGATTAATTATTGTCTAAGTTGTTATTTTAAAATGTATATTATATTTGAACTAAATAAAATATCTATATCAAAGGCAATTGAAAAACTTCAAACAATTATTGACTTCATCAGCAGCTTGTAGGTTTAAAAAGGCATTAGTCATTGTTGAGCAAAGGAATGAATAGATAAGATTTCAAGATTTCCAGAGCAATATCCAAACACTCAGAGGTCCGTTTCCACAGTTCTGCATTCCCTTAGCTGTCATTTCCACACACTGCTTCCCACACCATGCACAAGATCTGGTCTGTTCACCAACTCATTCATTACACCAATGAAATGTCCCTCTGGGCAGATTCCCAATCAGACAGGCCTGGGAGCTAGGCCCATAGCAGTGTTTGGAATAGATCTCAAAGAGTGCACAGTCCAACAAGAGCCTGTGAAACCAGCAGGGATTTGAGGAAATATCCTCAGAGAGAGATGACCCAGTGATCATTTTATACGGCACACAGAAACTAATTTGTGTCATTTGGCTGTCTGCTTCAATATGAGGCATAAGAATTGAAATTAAGGCACAGAACATACTGAAATGAGAGCAGCTGCTATGAACACTTGAACCTTAAACTGTTAGCATGACAACTTCCTCGCAAGGCTGCGTCAAACCTTGAAAATAAAGATGGTATGACAGCTGCACTATTTCTACAACATCAAGCAAATTGCATCATTTTTAATGATTACTCATCCAATAATTCCTCTCTTTCTTGCTCTCTCACTCACTTGCTCTCAATCTCATTAATTTCCAAAGCTGGTTTATTTGTAAAATTTCTGACATCAGATTTGAGTGGCAGTGTGTATACTATACAGGAGAACTCATTTTTTGCAGTTTGCAGGACTTGCAGAGATCACTACAAATTTTCAGAATTAAAAAAGAAAAAAAAAACTCATGATGAAGGGAGCAATTTCATCAGCAACTGCTCATTATTTAGTGACATAAACGAACAGCATTTTAACAATTGGGGGCTGAAACCTACCTTGTTTACATTATGGAGATGCAAAGCAGACTAAATCAACCCCGTGGTGACTATCTGGTGCCTTCACACTAATACCGCTTTCAAAGCCCAGATGGAGGCCAGCTGCATTGTAACCCTAATTGGGTCTTTATTAGAACATCCTAAATGCAACATTCAATTATGTCCGCAGGAAAGAGTGGGTTTGGTTTCTGTTTAAGATTCTTCTGAGGCCAATAAAAATCACATCAGCAGTGAAGCAATCACTGCACAAGTTTTGGAACCCATCTACAAAGCAACCACTTTCCCCTTTTAATACGCATATGAAATAAAAATTAGAGCTGAGCCAGCACTGACAGAAAACATATGGTTGGTGGCTATGAAATGAATGACTTTACTAGAATTACCTCAGTTTTTCCCCATGAACACAGTGGTTTCTGCGAATCATCAACAGCATTTTTTTTTCTGATGTTCATTTTTTCACTGTTGGTTAGCAACCCTATTATTTAAAAAACATACAATATGCTCCAGGAAAACAACAATCAGAAACGCAAAAGCAGAGAAACCCTAACCAGTCTGTAAAAACCATCAACAAATCAACTGAAAATGAGGAAACAGTCACAACATATCTGACATAAGCTCAACTCTCTGTGTTCACAGGGAAATAACTAGACTTGATGACAAAAGGACTCCAGCAGGTAGCCTTGGATCATTTTGTATATAATGGCACTGACGATGGCTAAACCCATTATTGCCTCTGTGAGATGAACTAAATGATTTTCTAAAATGCTTCTATTTTCCATTCTTTTGTTCATATTACTTTAATACTGTGCCTCACCATGTGTCTTTTTTCCACATGGTAGCCACATGATTAATTGCTCTGGGTTGTACAGTCAAGCTCTATAAAAGACAAAGCATCAAAATGAGCTGCCGGGTTTTAAAACAAGGTGTCCTTGGACCTGCAATGGATGTGGTGCAGAACTGTGATTGCATTATGCTTCAGCAGAAAAGGGAACATAAAGTATATTTTGAATGACACTTTTGAGTTAAGACAGCCTTTTAGAGAGAGGGGCCTGAGCAAAACAAAGAATAAATATGATACAGCAACAGCATTTTATGTCATCAGATTTAAATCAAGCTGTACAGGAGAAACCCAAACATAAAAGCGTATATTGAGAGAACAAATCCTCCAAATACTGGCTCTGCACTATCAGTAGCTGATGCACTCAGCAAAAAGCAGAACACCTGGGTGACTGTGCCATGTTATTTTACAGTTTGCTGTACAATGTTTTGATTTGCAAGATATGGAGTCTTTTGCAGGGGGGGAAAAAAACTAACATACACATTACTTTCACAGAAAAACAAAAGATTGCTTGTAATAGAATACTCTTATCAGTCCAATGCACATTGATAAAAAAATCCAATTAAAATATGACAGAGTATGATGGTGCTTTTTCTATTTATATTCACTTTCATTGAGGCTATTAAGGTATATTTATAGGGTGAAGCCACTGTAAAGGCAGCATTAATGCTAGAGCAAATTGGATTAGCAGAGACTTTAATAGGGTAGCCACCCTGTGATATATGGCTGCCTTCACACTGTTGGGGCCATCTACCATTTCTCAGTGTGAACCCAGACAAGTATGATGAGGAAGGGTCTGGCAGGGGGCTGTATGTAAGGCTAACTTACAAAATGACAAAAATTGCTATTCTTTCTTCCCCAATCATCGGAGCTGCTTTCTATTCAAATGGGTAATACTACTGTACTGGAACATTATCTATGATTACTTACTAAATTATGACTCTCTTGTGTTAGTTCTGATGTTGCCAGCCATTGATATTAGTTGAATTCGAAGAGGATGTATACTGCATAGTCTGTTGCTTAGAAAATAGACAGGATTGGAGATTCTCTACATGAAAATTGAATTTTTGATATGAGGCATTACTGATCGCTACTATAAAATTAGCTTTAAGACGCACCATACATTACATTTACATTTATTTATTTAGCAGACGCTTTTATCCAAAGCAACTTACAAAAGTGCATACAGTAAGTATAGCGACAGTATGGGGACAGGATGTGTACAGTTCCACAATGAGACAGTTCTCAGCTGAGAGCAAGGTCTGTTTGAGGACACAGTACTACAATAACAATAAAATATTTTAATGTGTAAAGAGCAAGTGTACTGTCAGCATTTGTCACCCAGCTAGCTCATTACCATCATGCTCTCAAAACCTGTCAGGAGCTCAGTCAAAAATGATCTCACAGTGCACTGCCACAAATTTTCTATAATATGGACCAGATATTTAGCTCTCAAAGTTCTACCTCTGCCACCGTCAAACCGTACAACTTCTGACGTATAGACACTAGCTTGTTATGAACATCCTTAAAGCGTTGTGTTCTGAATCAGGACATCCATAGTTATGCACATACATATTTTGCATATACATTACTCATTGGATCTTACTAACATTTGAACTAATGCCACTCTCACCCAGAGAGCTGGTGTTGTGGCTTAAAGCATTTTTAGATAATATAATAATACAATATAAACTACCGATTACTGCAATTTGAGTACCAGGAAATTTGAGTTTTGCTCTCTTGCCATATCAATTTGCCCAGTCCTGCAGAACAATATCTGCACTAATAACTAAAATGTCAGAACTGTGGTTTCTCCTTCCAAGAAATAAGTGATAGCTTTATTTTGAAAATGCTAGACATGATACAGAGAACTAATGAAAAGAACACAGTTTTGGAAAATCATTGGAAACAAAGCCAATGATAAATCAGCTGGCATTGTTCTGACAAAAGAAAAAAGAGGGCAAACAATACTTTAAGACTTCCATCAAAACATTATAATCCATTCTCCAAAAAGTCTACGAGAAGGAAACAGTTTCCTTGTATTAGCATGACATTCACTAAGATGTTCTTTCTTTTAAAAAAAAGAGAGAAACACTTTCCACCAAATTCACAGATTTAGCAGGGGAGGCATTTGTCTCTTTCCAAATTCTGTGGTTCCCACAAAGCAAATTACTTTGCGATTGTCCTCTTCAAAGGTTGGCTGCAACAAAAGAAGAATTTCAATTGAACTGCTGTAATTGACAATGAGAGGCACAGATCTGAGTATCTGTAGGTCATAATATAGCTCTGTTTACCACAATGGGTGAGTGAGCAGCTCATTGACTTGAGCATAAGATTTATAACCACCAGTACACAGATTAGGTTTAATGCTTTCATAATGCGCATTATGAGGCCTTTCACACATGATTTAAACTGCTGAATGCTCAGTCCAAACTATGCCCTTCTACAATCAATAATGACACATAAAAACAAGCTTCAAAAGGCACTTTCAGTGTACACCAACTGTGGAAATGTTGTGTGTTTTTGATGTGTCATTCTGTAAAGCACACACAGACATTAATCTCTGTTCTTCCATGAATGAAATCAGTACATGGTAGTTTGGGGCTATAATAACTGATGCCCAAATATGTTGTGCATAACCCTAAGTAAACATAAATATTTCATTTAATTTCAATGAACTAACTAAAGATTGGGGCTGCTTGACACCAAATTCCCGGGCTGCTTTTTGTTGCCAGTCCGCCCCTGCCACTTCCACTTAAAATTTGTCAGTGGCTATAATTTCCACCATGGTGAACCATTGACAAACCATCAATCAGAATCAATCCCATGGGATAGTATGGAACTGTAATTTGACATTTTCACAAACTCATTACAGAATGTGTAGTCAACAGGAGCTGGGTGTAACATAAACTATGTTGACTGTTTTTATGCAGAAAAGATTTTACTGTTCAATAAATCCATAAATGTCCATTGAAGAATACACAACAATAACACTGAAAGCATGGCAGTTGGGTCATAATAAGAACACCAACAACACCACTGAAAAGATATAGCCTTGTAGAAACTTGTAATAAAATAAGGAACAGTTAGAAAATAACAATGAAATGATATTCCTAAAATGGCATTTTAGTATTTGACTGTTTTGAATGTCATGTTTTGCTTGACTGTTTCACTATTAGCCAACACCTTTCAAAATCCTGACGAGTGGCCACATAATTAGAGTAACATAAATGGACCTGATCCAATCATACTGTATTGCTGTGATCTTACAATAATTTAAAATAATTCAAAGTGTTGCGTTGTTGCTTTCCTTTTCTTCTAAAACAGTGTTACATGCTTAGAGATCACTTATGTTATAAAAATATGATGAAAAGGGCAGGCCTACATTCCTTTTATGAAAGGCTAAATGGCTTGTGCTATAAGTTTAAAAATAAGCGCATAACATCAGACTCATATGCCTTTGTATGTTTCATATTTAAAAGTTCAATCAAGGAAAATATGAGGAAGACGTGCCTTTAAAAAAAGAATCTCCACTTTCAGGAAAACAAGGAAAAAGAGACTAGTACCATTCAAAGCTTGCCATTTCTCTATTATTGTGTAAGAGTCCTGGTGCTTACTGCACAATATACAGTGGCTACTTCACTACAACATTGCTTTTAAAAATTGTGTGTCTTAGCTGTAAGGCTAACCGTTTTGTAGGACAAAACACTTACTAAGTCACCCATGGAGAAATGATTGACTTGTCCTTTGAAAACAGCTTAATTCACAGCAAAGCCAGTTCCTAGGGAACAAGGAATTTTCTCCAGTAATAGGTCAGTGAAGTTGATCCTGTCAGAGATACAGCAAGACAAAGCCAGAATGGAACAGCTTATCACAGGCAGAAAAAAGACTGGGGGGAAAAAAAAAAAAACTTGTGGAAGACATTTGTCTGATACTTATAGATATACAAGTCCATTTGAATCACTGTGGAAGAAAAATGACAGTGGGTTCTTTTTTAATGTCGTTACAAACATTTAGCCAAGACAAAGACAAAGACATTTGATGTCGAGCCACAAGCATATGGCATATTAGGCATATTAACATTTACATCTATAAATAAGCATTAATTGCACCAGGGATAAAAGATAATCATGGGTAATCACTTTAATTGCAAGCATCATTAAAATTATAATGATGAAGTAGTGGTCTGTAATAATTATGGTGTAATAATTATGAATTCAAAAACTGTAGACTGTGGATGAGAAATTGGTAATTAAGAAGCCATTTTCAACTAGGTTTAGTTGTAGAGACCTACAATGATTGTTGTTTGGTCTCTAATACAGGTACAGTGTCAACTTAGTGTCAACACAAAATTGTTTTGCTTATTAGTAAATGAATGTGTCACTGCATTCATTATTCAGAAATGGAGGCAGGTTTTTCCAAAGGTTCAGGATGCCTTCCTCTGACTGAACTCCTTGACACATGCCTTTTCTGAATGCATCTAATGACATGCATGTTTAACTGCAAGAGCACAAAGAAAGTCATTTAAATTGAGCTTGAGATTAAAGTGACCCCTCAATATGAATAGTTTACCCATCATTTCAACCAGTGAGATAGTCAACAGACCAGACTAAATCTAGCTCTAATACTCAAGAAAAATAATGGTCTTGTAAATAAGCAGTATTTGTGACCTCACACACTCTTCAAACATTCTGGGGCCCCAAGGCATAGTAAAGAGCACTAACAGAACTGCCATGACACTGTTGTTTCTTGAAGCATCACAATGAGGCTCAGAATCATGGAAATTTATGACATACTACATAAATAATACCTCTGCGGGAAAAAGCACTGTATGAAGAATAGAGTCATTACTCACAACAGCACCTTGAATATCATGTGGAATAATGTTTTTATTTTGATTAACAGTCAGCACATTCAGTACAATTCATATTCTAATTGTACTTGAGTCAGAATTTCAACATATACAGTAGGTAAAATAATTATATAATAAAGATATAACAATTCTGATATAATAAAGATCCTCACATTTTTGTTTTATTTACTTGGGGCACAACAGCTCAGGTTTTTAAAAGATTTCATGGTGTCAATTTATGAGCAGTAGTGGCATTAAGGTCTTGATGTCAGCTAGAGCTTTGTCAGCAGAATGTCTACATATTCATCATTGTCCCACAGTTCTCCTAGAATACCTCATAATGTTTCACAATGGCACAATAAAGAGAAAAGACCCTTTCCTACTGATCTAACCTTAAGCATATGCTCACACCCACCTCTTCTACACAGTATGCCACACTATAATGTGGCACTAAACTGTGTATGCACTGTATGAGCATATTTTTGGAAAATTCATGCAAATTGACTTGAAAGTCTAGGCTGAGGAGATGAAAAAATGTATTAATGTTACACAGACCATCTCTAGTGAGCCTCATGTGAAATATGTCCGCTTCAGCAGCCAAACAACAATTCTTTCATACTGACAGGACAAGCATATTATAGCTATGCTCATCTGAAAGATAAATCACCCAAGCCTGAACTAGCTTATTTTTACCTTGTGTGCAGTGTTGTTGCATGTTGACATTGTTCATCTGAATATGGTGCAATGTCAGTTTACTGGTGTGAATTTACACCGAAGCAGATCTTTGTCAGTACAAGTACAAATATATTGCATCGGAGAAACCCTGCAATTCAAGCAGTGACAACAAAATAGCTGGGGTTAAAGCATTCAGCATTTTTTCCAACAAAAAAGATGACTGTTTCAAAGAGATAGAAATGAAGGGTAAATAATGAATGAACACCACTTACATTTAAGTGAAAGCATATCTATCATGTCAGAGTTAAATTTTCAACTAATTACATTTAGCTTATACATGGTACTTATATATATTTTTGATATACTTTTTCAAACCCACTTGCGATAGAAGCAGAGACCTAGAAATGTTGGATTTCCATGAATTGTTTTCAAGCTTTAGCTTCTCTGTTTTCTTTGCTCCATTACAAAGACTGAAGCCCTCTCATTCCTAAATCCCGTCACAGCTTCCATAGCAACCAGTTTTAATGCAGAGTGAGACACATGATGGGAGCGTCCTGTTACTGAAGCTCATGATGGGAGTTCAGAGGTGAGAACAAAAACAGAAGCAAACAGACAAAGACATAGTTTTACTACACTGTGCATGAGGGCTGTGTTTTTATCCCAATTTAACAGGAAATTTCATTTCCTGGCCAATTAAATAACACACAAAAAATAAGTTAGTCTTTTTTGGCCGCACAGAAACTGCATAAAGGATCTATGTATCTAGCTTGGTACAGTTCAAAGGGAGACTATGAAGAACTACATGCCAAACCTTATAAGGCCTATGTGAAATAGATGTAGCATTCACTTTCTGCACTATTATATAACATAAAACATAGTAACAGAAAAACCTGTGATTTCATTGGACTGATTAAACTTTACACTGCCTGATGAACCTCTCATTGAATCAGTGTTAGAAGTCCTGCTGAGTATGCTCAGAATGTGTGCAATGCTCTGCAATGAAATGGCACCAGCTGTGCACACTACAAAGTTACACAGTGAGTGTGGGAAGTTCTTTAACCCCTCCATTCCCAACTTGGAGTGTAAGCACAGAGTCTGAGACATCTTTGGATATGGGGACTGTAATTTAGTATCCCTCACACCTCTTTGATTCCTTTTCACTACATATTTTATACCAAAAAGATTTTTGACAATACAAGCTAATTCCTCTGTCCTCAGTCCTGGCTTTGTTTTACCATTGCAACATTTAGTCCTATGAAGACCTGGGCTGCAGCTTTAATATTTAGATTATTGTACTTTTCTGCATTTCCATATACAGTTCATTGGTGTTGCACAGTTAAGGATGGCACAACATGCATATGGTATATAAACACATACCGAAAACTGTGGTTTCAAAATGTTTCACAGCCAGCATTATCCCTTTAGAAATCTTTAATGTTTTAGTAATCAAATGATGCACATCATACTATGAGAACCCGAGAATATAAAGACTGCAATGCAAGTTATTAACACTCTTCATCATGTGTGACATCACTAATTAGCAGGACACTTTCTCAGAGTACCTTAATAAAATTATTCTGGCTTACAAAGTACCAACAGCAATATGGGTGGGACCCTTTAACTTCCTACCATCTGGCATTAATGGCTGCTTCCAATACAACCAATGAAAGTCAGCGCATAAAACTTGCGCAAAAAGCCATTAAAATAAACAGAACCACAATGCCAAAAGTTCATCTCTGTTTCACTACTGAATGTGCCAGTAATAAACAAATAATCTTTATGGGGGCAAGGTATTTAGATAATCAAAAAGGGAAGATAAATCAATGCATAATAATAATAATAATTTAACATACAGAATTACGCTGTTGAAGCTTTATAGAACCATTATACTGTAAAATGTCAAAGCAATTTGAAAATTTTCATAAGAACTCACTTTTGTGTCAAACTTACAGATATGGCTCATATTGTCACCAAACTAGATAACTGCACTTGTGCACTTGAAATGTATCAGTGTTTTCTGAGAAGTTCAATGACCACTGCCAGATGTGCGTGTTATATAAACCATAGTGCATATAAATAAAATCTAAAGGCAGAGGCATTATGCCCCATTCACTGAATATAATGCAAAACGACAAACATAATTGTACATACCAAAGGCTCTGGAATGCCCACAACATTGGTTCCTTTGTGTTAAAACTTGTATCAATGCATTTTATTAAACGGCATACCCTGCTGTGACAAATCTGCCAAACATTTGAACACAATCCAGATGATTGAGTATTAAATACAATGATAATATATGGGTCTCACTGAACTCCACTGAACTCCAAGGCATATCACAGCACTAGTTTGAAGAGTGTTTTAAATCAGTCTTTATGGTTCTTTTCATCAGGGTCTTTGCTCAATTCTCTTATAGTACTTCATTTTCTTTGAAATATGCAGGCCAACAAAGTATTCAGCTCTGTGAATTATGACATTTCCATATCTGCCGTTTTTCATCAAACCATTTTAAAGTAACGACCCCAGTTTATTGGTCATGACTGCAGCAAAAATGAGGTCTACATCTGACAGATTTAAAGAATTCTGTGATGCTTGAAAGTGATTCAGAACCCTTCAGTCTTGATTGTCATGAAAATTTAATTATATCACCAGCAAACTTTTGAGAAGGAATTATTCATTAATCAAATTTAATAATCAACAGCACTTCTTTATGCAGAGGCAGCTTAACATCAAAAGTTAAAGTCAAAGCTATAAAAAAGATTATTATGGTCAATAGACATAAGACCTGCAGCATGCACATTATCAATACAATATGCCAAGAATTTTAAAAGCATTTCAAACTGGCTAATAAAGATTCTGAATACTCTATCATAAAAATTGCATAAGTGGGGAAAAAACATAAACCATATTATGTTTTGCATGCACATCATTGAGCTTTGCACATAACAGAGGTGTACATGTCTTGCCTAACAAAGATACTGCAAGGGAGGAGTATACAACAATACAGGAAAAATACAAAATATCTGCTGTTATGGATCTTCATGATCAAAATGATCAAATTCACTTTATGCAGGGTACCACCAGGACTTCACTCCCTGCACAACCTGGGGTATTCTTAGTCTATTGTTTTCTTCCTTTTCAATTTACAGATAACTGCTGGTGCAATTTCTTACAGCCATAAGACTCTACTTCCTGTAGGGATTATAACCAATGCCTTGGAAAAAATGCTTTCCATCAGGAAATCTAAACAACTTTCATACTTGTTGATCCAAAACAAATCACAGAATTACCCTGCAAAGGTGAGGCAGACGGCTTGATTATAGGTTGCTGCTACATCGATTTTTGTCATTCAAGTCTCATCATAACAGAACCCAAAAGTAAACTGCAGAAACTGGTTACTGCTGTTGTTTATGTGTTAATTGCAGACAAAAAGGGCTGCAAAGGTTACACTGATTTCAGAAGTTGTAGTTGTAAGAAAAAGCTAAACTCTTTTTAAGCCAAATGATTTTGTGGTTGCATGTTTATGACTTAAAAAGATCATGTATGATGACAGAAGGTAATAATCACATACAGTACACTCAGACACATACCATTTGTTTCCAATAACACTGTCTGTTAGATTTAAGAAGTAGGTAACAACTGTTTTTAAAAAGGGTTTCTTATGGAGAAACTTTGTGACATTTGCATTGCTACCTGATGAGCATCCTGCATGACACTTGTCTTCAAAGTACACAATTCTGCATTTTACTGTAATAATGAACTTACAGCGAAATATTTCATTGTGAAGAGACATGCCTGCTACTACCCGACAAAATGTCCCTTCACTATCTATGCACTCAGACCCAATCTGCATTCAGCATACTCCATCCGTCTCACAAGTGGACACTTTGAATTATACTTTACACTTCACAGAGCACCAACTTTGCTTACAAATGGAAGAGACAAGTTTAAAAGCCTTACTCTGGGACACACTGATGCATTATCAGTTAGAGCCCTATACCATTATTGTAGTAAAACCTCAGTGATGAGGTTAACTGCCCATGAAACCACTGACACATAATGCTGAACAAACCCCATTTTGTTGTGGGGATTGTACCTAGAAAATGTCATCCCTAAAGGACTTTACTTGCTACAATCAAAAGCGGTTTGCACAAAGCCTGCTAGCTTCGGTTAGCTGCATTTTCCCCCAAATGTGACCTTAATGTTAATGGATCTAGTGGTCTAGCTAGCTTGACCATCAGAGATGCAATCATCTGGACATCATAGAACACTTAATAACTTATCAACTCTCGACTACACTTAGAATGTCCCAGTTTTTAAAAACTTTGCTGTAAGTTCACTTGGTCTTATAAGTGTAAGTACTTTTATGAAGAATATCCTCTGTTTTCCATTATGACATTACCGTAGTGTGTTAGCTTTCCTGCTCCAACATGCTATGGCTATAGCAGTATCAAGTAGAAGATCACTGACAATTGGTGTATTTACATCAGCAAGCAAAAACATCCAACAACATTCATGATCCCGATGAACTGATGTCCAATACCTTCTATAACATACAAGGTTTACTTGCTTAGAATCCCCATATGATTTTTAAAAGGCCACTCATAAATGGCACTGTGACTCTTTAGTGAATATTTGTGGAGTCAAGGGTGATTTTGGTGCTGGGCTTGGAGAGGATCATTCCCTCTAAAAATATCACACAGCACTTATGCATTTGCTGACTCAGTGACATCCTTTTGCATCCATTTACTGGAATAATGTTTGTTGATAGTATTGGCATACCACCCACTGTTCTGTACACACATAAAATAAAACATTTACATGTGACATGTGATATTCTGTGTTCTCTCACAAAATGACTTTGGCTTCATGAAACCATTTTACTGTTAATTATCAGAGCCTTCCTGATAGCAGAAAACAAATCCAAATGATCCAAATGATCAAGTCATAAAACATAGGCTTCTGAAGGAAAAAGGTTTAGTTATGTGTACATGTTAATGGTTCTTCAAAGTATGAAGTAACACTCACCCACTAAATTACACCCATATGTGCATGTATACAGTTATCTTGATAAACACTGATGATAGTATAGCCATGTCATGGCACTGGAGAGAATGTGTTATACAAACAAATGGCAATTAACTTGTCTTTTTCAAAAGATGTTTGACTTTAGTGGGCAGGAAACAGAGTGACTTCCTCTTTGAAACTTTCACACAGACACATAAAAGGAGGTAAAGCTGACACCGGTAAGAATTTTAGAAAAGCTCCAAGTAGTTTGGTGTTCCAGGAATGGAAAGTACAAAAAGGCTACAATAAAACTTCATTTTACCCCACACTTCAAATCTGCCACTGTCCTGCAAACTGGGCATTATACAACTGACAGTTATGTGTTCATTTAGCTCCTCAGGCTAGCACATCTTAGAAAAACGGAGTTTTCTAATGAAAAATAAGACAACTGAGTATTTTAAACACAAAGTGTTTTGGAAGACTACTACTTAAGTGAGTATTATGTATATCAGTGAATCTCTGCCTTTAGCCTCATCTGTAACAATCTGTGAGGGGAAAATACATTCATATGTTTTGTTTTGTATTTTTGTGTCTTTCCTTTTACTTTTTAACAATGACTGGCTTCTCTGAAAGTGCAGTGACTCATGAGCAACAAGTTGGTACAACTATATCCTTTTTTCCTCATTTCCAGGTCATTTTAGTCTCCTCTAGAACTGTTTGACAGCCAATGTTTTCAATGGAACACACTTTAGAGTAACAGGTAAAACATGCTTTCCTCTTATATTAGAAATGCACATGATAAGACTGTCACTCTTTCTAGGAAGAACACTAAAGTACACAACATGAATGAATTATTTTGACCGAGGTGGCAAGTTGGTTTTACACCTTTATCGCTACAAAGAGGGAAAACAAATACAACACAGAGTAATGAATGAAATGAACATGGATATTCAAAGATAAATGCAGTCGGCACTGAACACTGCTTCAGTCTTACATGATCTCTCAGATAGGGCCAGTTATAAAAAGCACAGACGCCAGTTCTCATGAACTTCAAAATAATAAAAGGCGCTTAGCTCGCATAAACGTTAACATTTGTTTAAAACCGCAAGTCAAAGCAGAATGAGACGAGGACGTACATACGCCGACACAACCGTGCTGAGCAATGATTAAAGAATGCAAACACTTCACCTTATTGTAGTTGTAGTAACCCAGGCAGTGGGGAAAATCCAGGTTCGATGGTTCTCCTGGAATAGGATTCCCACTAGCAGACGGATAAAATCTTACATCCATGATGTTCCAGAAAGGAAGGCAGGGAAAGGCTGAACCGAGCTTGAATTTAAAACGTGTTTCAGGTTCACTTCTTTTCCTCTTCTATTGCAATCCACGCACTGCGAGTTTGTAAAGAACGACTGCAACGCTCTCGTTGGGACGGTTCAGAGGGAGAGACGGGGAAGGAGGATAATTGTGAAGTTTTAATAATCCCCTCGTAGCTGCAGTAGTTGTTTGTAGTTTTTAAACTCATATACAGATAGGGCAGTGTTCAACCTCTTCCTTGAGGACTGTTATATCCGTGCCAAGCCGCAATGTTTGCCCATGCATTTAGGAGCAGCTGCTGTACACAAAGAAGCCACGCGACCGGCACAGAGAGCCTTTCCACAACCTCCCAGGCTCAGCGATACTGGGGACTGACAACACAGAAATAGAAAAATATGTAGTATTTTTAAAATATATACTAAAGCTCAGACCACACAGATTAAGAAAGTCCGTAAACACTCTCACGCACCCTTTAAACCCCAGTATCTCGTTTCAGTTTGTTCGTTTTCTGTTTTTAAGTTTGTTGTCTGGTGTGTAAATGCGACTCGAGTAATAGCATGTCTCTTTTTCCGCGATTACGATTTCAGTCCCTTCTAAAATGATTACTCGATTTTTCTCTCGTAAACAGCAAAGGTCTTCCATACAACGGCCACAGATTGTAGTTTTTAAGTGCCGAAGTGCCCCACTCTGTCTCTGGCAAAGATCCTGCACATTATGAATAACTCAAACGTGTGAATAACTGGGGCCCCTCCTCAAACGCAGCTCGCCACTCCCCATTTAGCCTGCAGCTGCCTCAAGGTAAACACACAGTGGAACACACGCCCAGTTACTGTTACAGTCCTGCAACCGATTAATTCCGCAACTCATGTTTGAATTTCAAGTTATTTTGTTAACACTGCTTTTATCATCTTGCAATCTATCCCCAAATTCGAATACAAACCGCCATAAATTTATACGATGGCCGTCAGCTTTAAACGCGATAAATAAGTACATAAATAATTACACACATCCTCACGTGTTTCATGGGGACGAACAGAGAAGATACAAATATGTTCTGCAGTTCTTGTCCACTCTTACGGCCATTCAGTGGGCAATTGCAACTACTACCCTAACAGACAAGTTTTTGTGTTTTGTGTTACCTAATGATGGGGTCAATGTTAAGGTTTTTTGGGGGGAGAAAAATTTTAGGAACATAAATGAACTTAAAAGACTCTACAGAAGAAAAACAAAGCCTAACCTGCACAAAAAAAGGGGTGGGGGGGGGGGGGGGGTTACGACGACACGCATTAAAGACACATCTGTCGCAAAAGCCAAGTAAAACTTCTTCACACATATACTGTTACCTGCTCTTTCACTTAAGTGTATTGCCAGATTCTCCCTTATGTTGCCCAGTAGACAAATTAAAAGTATGTTTTGTGCATTTAAAAGTACTTGCATCTTTATGAACCCATGGGACATTTCCAAGTTCCAAAGTCTGGCACTATGATTCACTCTGTACAGTACATAACAAAATGAATGCATCAAACCTTGTCCTTGTTATCTATTTTCAATAAATGATCATTGCTTTGAGTGCATTTAGTGACAAGTTGAGTCCTTATGTCCAGTCATGAAAAATACACACCTGCTAACACATCTACCATGGCTGGAAAGAAGGAATGAGTGCAATGAAGGGTGTGGAAATGAAAATTAATGGTGTTGCTCATTAGCTGCCACAAAGAGACCCCTGACAAAGAGACTGCAAAAGCTCATCCACTCCCCAGGCTGAGAGGCCATGTCGTCTCTCCTCTGTGGGTGTTTTTTTCCAATACCCTGACCATGCACCCTGCTCGTCACTTTTACATGTGTAATTTAAGTTAAAATCTGTTACCTCCAGGCGTAAAACAACCATCACACTATTGACATTCTTACACATGATTTGGTGCTAAAAAAAGAAACAGTGCATGGAAAAGTCTGTAAGTTACTCTGTTCTGTATGCTGAATCCATTTGTGTTCAAACATACCCCCTCCTCCCCCATTTCGACCTGCAATGCCATAAACCTCAGCAGGAATTCACTCTACTTCCTGGGTCATTCTTTTATGAGGGAAAGAGGGAAGTCAGTGTGAGTGTGTTTCTCTTTTAATAACAGAATCCATCTGTCTTTGTGAATATGGTTGTGTGGGAGTGTATGTGTACATGCTCCAGATACATTATGCACACTGAATGTGAGATGTGTTTTGACTTTATTTCCCCCAGATTGAATGAAAGAGGTGTAAAATGTGTACATATGCTAAACTACAGTGTGGTTGCCATGTTGTAATCTTGAATGTCTGCATTTAGCTGGTTAACAAAGATATGTTGCAACCCATTCTTACCCATCTTGAGCAACATTAACAAACATGACTATATGTTGATGATACTTACTTTATTGTAATTGATCTTTTTGCCATTACATACAAACACATTTTCCATATTGTGTAAGTAGGATTTTGGATTTCAGTTAAATGCACCAAACTTCTTTTTGGAATAATGTGTCCATTTTGGAATTATGTGTCTTTGGTTCTGATTTGCATAAAGTTACACATTAGTAATTTGTTTGCATGTGTGATTGTTTACTTACGTGTTTCATGTTTTCTGTTATTCCTGTATGCAGTATTAAAGCTAATATAGTTTTGTGGCATCAGTGTTCCAGACACCTCAATTATGCTAAATTTAACATGTGTCTTCCACTCAGCCTGGCTAAATTGTCACCATTCAGCAACCTGATAACAAATTATCTTGTGTTGGCCTCAGTTCAAATTTAATTAAAATGGTGCAATGTAATTATCAATGTACAACATTACAGTAATGAAGTAAAATAATTCATTAACCTAATAATCTGTATTTATGTACCCCTGTAATTAGCATACCGTTTTCTGATCATGGGAACTACACTAAAATGTTTGCTGTTGCATTCTTTTGGCAGCATGTCTACAATATTGTTGTGAATTAGAACTTTATGAAGCTTGTTACTGGTCTCATGTTTTGTTAAACTCAGAACTCTATATCAGTACTTTGTTTATCACAAATGTTTTTTTTTTAATTGAAATGTCCAGACGATGTGTTATTTTACACTCATTAAATATAAATAGTGTGCAATGTAAGCTTTTAGAAAGAAGAGATGAGAGTTTTCAATGGCTTTCAAAAGTAGGGAGAAGTGAGGTGATGGTGAGAACTTCAGTAAAGCAGCATATTGGGTTAAATTAAATGGTCATCAATACAAAGGAGTCTGCAAACAGGAAGCCCGGAAACAATGCATGCTGCAGTAGTTGCAACAATCAGTATTCCAAACCAAGAAAATGGTCAATGTGTGATGACACTGATGAGAATGCATACATGTGAATTGCAAACAGTCTTGTTTGGGAAGCTGTGCTAACGAATACATTGCATCCAGAATTACTGAGTTGGGCTGTGAAATTGTCCTATCCCATATTTGGTAAACTAGTTAGTTTATATAATGCAATGCAGACTTGAATTTCAAATGAACATGAAACTGAGTTGTGCCACATATCCAATGTAATACCCCCCAGGTATGTCAACTACTCCTTCCAGCCTAACTAAAACCAGCCATCTATGCTGCACTGGTGAATACAGAAAGCTCTATTGCTATAGGTATTAGGATGGTTACAGATCTCAAACTTTACCTTGCCTATTTTCTGCTCTTTGCTGTGTTGCTTTAATGTGCTATTTTCTGCAACACTAATTTACTTCCATGTTCATTCAACGACTTGATTTCTGTTCTATGACACCTAGACAGTTATAAGGTCTGCATGTAATTCTGTATGTATGTATGTAATTTTGTAAGTCATTATTGTTACTGCTTATTGTAAATAAGTTTGAAGTTATTATGTGCAGAAAATTCATACAACTATACATTCCCATCTCATTTTAGGAGACAAACAAATAAAACCACAGGGCTGTCTGTACAAGTAATTCTGTGATATTTTAGAGGGTAGCACTCTGGTAAAGCGATCCATCTCTTACTACACACATATCTCTGACAAATGGAAGTCTGTCAAAGACTCACAGATAAACCATTGCCTGAAGCAACTGACGGATAAACATGACAGGATAATGCAGCCTGAACCCACTGAGACACCATCCTGTAGAAAGTAATTTAGAATCTTCTAATACCATCCCCCTGCTCTTTTGGATTTCAGCTGCCAAAATAAATAAATAAATAAATGTGATGACCCCTATGCCAATTATAAGCTACATATTCTCTAACAATAATAATTTTTTCTCTGTTTTAAAGGATAGAAGTAAACCAGACTCAATGAATAGTCTGGATTGATAAGCAGGTATAGGTGTCTCAAAACAAAGACAGTGCAGTCATGTGTTCCAGAAATATGTTCCTGCAGTATGTTATTTGATTTAAAGCCTGCTTTATGGTATCAGTTAATTCCCTCTTATGTATTCATTTATGCCAAATTCAGAATTCACTGTTTATATTTTAGGATGTACTGTGAGGATTTATGTAAGTAAAATATCACACATTCAAACACCCACCTTCTTAGAGGCTTTTTTTAGGCAGAATACTGTATGTGTGCTAGACAGTGCTGTAAGGGCTGTTGCTTCCATTACACAACTCAGAAATAATTTATATGCCAAAACAAAGAGATTAGAGGTAAAAAATAAACAGTTCTGTTAGATGTACAATGTACATACTTTGGATATTTGTCTTATAAATTAATAATACCAGCAAGTATATTTTTGTGTTATACAGTTATACAGATTATACAGTTTTACATGAAGGCTTTAAACCATGTTGTGCTACATAAAACATAGATCATGTTTGCTGTTGATAACATATTCTGTATTATTGTCCCCTCTGATTAATTTACTACTTAATTCTGACATAATATGCCAGATTACTTCAGTGCAAAGAAATTTGACAATTATGACTCTTGGAGATAATTTGCTCTTCCTAATTAATATGATTTTTGTTAATGATGGCTTGTTGTAATGGAGTTAGATTTACTTCCAGAAGTATCTGTAACTGTTTGAGATTGATGGGTGTTGCTGTCAGTAAAACTGGATTCATCCAGCTTCAAAGAAAGCTTTGCCAATCCTTCTTTTTCATAATCAGGATCATCCTGCACCTCTCACAGTATCTTAGAAATAATGACAAATCACCCATGTGGACTGAGAAATTTGCTGAATACTACATGATATCACTCACAATGAAAAGCTGTCTTTGCAGCATTAGTCATTTTAGCACTCTTCATTCATACTAATTAGTTGGGGCATCTTCATTGCCTCTTGCTGGAAACTGACGTTTCAATATTCCATTAAAGAATGCAGAAATATGGAAGTGATTGACATCCTGTGAAACTTTGGCTGTAATTACATTACACGCTTCAGTATTTTCTCTACATTTTCATATTTCACCAAGCTTTTCAGCAGTGATTTGTGTGTGGATAATTAAGATGCACAATTCCTCCAGGCAAGCTCTAAATTGAAGGATATGTAAAATCAAATGAAACAAACTGACATCCTGCAATTGCACTGCAATACTAGCCAGATATTTAGGCATCTTGTTCACTGTGATAGAGAATTTTTTCTCTCCAAGTGGCAACAAGTTCCTGAAAAATTTGAATTGCAGTGATATATGGAACTGTATTGTAAATGTATTAGAACTATAAAAATATCTGTCTTGTTAACATTCTTTATACTCAAAGTTGAGGTCAAAGTACTGCATCAGTCAAATCAAATGCTTTGCTATGACTCTACATTGTCTAAAATGATGGAAGGAGTAAAAAAGAAACAACAAAACATAACATGAAGGGGAAGACATACAATTTACTTATAAACACAGTTTTGGATATTGAAAACAATAAAGGGAAAACACTTCATATCACTCTTTGCAGACAAGTTTCACTGAAGCTCATATAATTGCCATTTTTCTGCCTGTTTCTAACTGACCAACATTGATCTTTATTGCCAGCCTGTCATATTTATTTGACTGGTCGAATAAACCCAGCTCCAGAGGTGGACACCCCGGCTTCAGAAAGTAAAAGTCCTACCATGTATTTGTTCTAGCCATTCACTAAACAAGGTGATTTCACTGATTAGCTCCTCTACCTGGCTGAAGAGTTGTGCTAATTAAATTCAGTTGGTGTAGTACATGGGTGGAACAAATACAGTGAATACAAAAAATCTACACACCCCTGTTAAAATGGCAGGTTTTTGTGATGTAAAAAAATTAAACCAAGATAAATCATGTACAATAACCTGGTTGCATAAGTCACAAAAACCTGCCATTTTAACAGGGGTGTGTGGACTTTTTATATCCACTGTATGTGGCAGGACTTTTACTTTCTGAAGCAGGGGTGTCCACCTTTGCCCAGCTCCTAGTACAAGGCACTCTGGAGTGATGTTACAAACCACAAGATGGCTGAGAGGTACAACAGGAAAACAGGAGAGGTACTGTTGAGAGGGGCAGTTATGCTAGCCTTATACTGATTAAGGAAAATATTGACTTATTGCAGCAAGGCACCCCACAGGAATAGTGGATCTACATCTTTTTCATATTACATAAAGCATGGAAGAGAGGTCAGTGTAAGTAAAGGTCACATATATCATTTATCAAAAACAAGTTGAACTTTCTTTGTAACTAAATATGGCCCTGACAGATTGATGATGCAATGATCTTTGAAGCTGATAAGTCAACTTCAAACTTTGGTGTTTTTTATCTTAATTTCTATTAGAAAAGAAAAAAATAAAAGAGTGTTACAAAGTTTGTTTGTATATCAATGTGAATTTAATTTGATTTGACAATAATACTGAATTTTAGGCAAGATGCAAAAGAATTACTGGTAAAATAAACAGATCTTACTTGTATAATACATCTGTAAACAGAAACACACAGTTTATCCTTTGAGAGTTTAGGAGTAGCTTGGCACAGAAAAAGTTAAAGGGAAAACATTATTTCACTGAATGAAATAGGTGCAAGCAGTCTGCCGGGAGAGAAGAAAAGGCAGCAGTATTTATAATGGAAGAAACCTCAATGTGACATGTTGAGAATGAATTGTTCACTCAACCAGAAATTACCTTGTTCTAATGGCCTGGGACATTCAATGGCATGTTCTCTTTTTCTATATGTGTGAGTGTGTGTGTGTGTGTGTGTGTGTGTGTGTATGCAGCAATTATCTTAAAATTCTCCTATATGCCTAACATGAACTAATGTAATGCATTAAATCATTATTCACAATTTTAACTATGGTAAAGATACTTCTGGTATCTTGTTATCTATTGCTATCTATCTATTGCTCCTGTTGGTGGTCATAAACAGTAGACTGTAAAATTAAACTTAAGTGGTCCATAATAAACTTTATTGACCCACAGAGAGGATATGATTGAATGAGTATTAGCAAGCTCTCCAGTAATGGCTCATTGCTCTTTCTTTGAAAAGTCTTATACTCCAAAAGATTACCCTTCTAATAATATCAAGGAAATCTCTTTACATGCTCTACAAACAGCTTCACAGCTTTGAAAGTAAGTGTTCCATAACCAGCCAGGTTCTCCAAAGCACTCCTGCAACTCCCGAGACCTTTCTCTGAAGAATCACATGGCACATTACATTTATATAGCTCAGCGTTGACCAGGTTAAACCAGTAAAGCAAGATAATAAAATGGGCTGATTTTATACACTTTTTTGGAGACGGAGACGGATGATCTTAATAATATTAATGGGTGGACTTTTCCTCATATCTAAATGAGACTTTCACATGATGAGTATAGACGGCTATGTATTAGGATGGTGTGTGGCACCATTTTATATTTTGTTTGCATTTTCTGATTTATAGAGTTTTGTGATCTAATTTATCCAGAATATATTGAGGCTAACATTTGATTGAGGTAACCATGGTCTCTCCTAGCTTATGAATAAGTTGGGTTAAAACCAGCCATGTACAAACAGCAAGCATCATGGGTAGATGGATGGGTTTATGGGAGAGCTGATTGATGGATGGATGGATGGATGAATCTGTGCATGTTTCCATTCTTTTGTTTTCCTTAGTAATTACATGACCTGTGCAGTCTGGTCAAGAAGATACGAGTCTCTGTGTTGTGTTTTCAGGAGGTAGCACTCCAGCTGTCAGGAAGGTATTTACCATTCTAACTGAAGCTGCAGCATTACCCAGGCCTCACCTCATCCTACTGTGATTAATGTTGTTGTTTCACTCTTTCCTGCCTGTTCCTCCTCCAGACTGTGCACATGGTCAATAGTGATTTTCAGCTCCCATTAATCGTCACTCGACAGCAGGAGACCTGTTGTTTCAGGAGCAAAACAGCAACACCTTTCACTGGTGTTTACTCATCTGGCCTAACAGCATTTTCAACCATTTAACCTCTTCATTGTTTCCTGATTCCCAGAGTTACTTCACATATTGCTGGAGAATGTGTGTCTGCTACCAGTTGTCTGCAAGCATGCAATGAAAAATTAATCATGTTCTAAAACAATACAACTGCTACTATGGTATTAATAATGAAGTATTTTGGAACTACATGGAAGTATCCAAAGACTTCCCATTTCCCTTTGTTTTAAAAGGAGGTAACACCGAGAAGAGATTAATCAGTGGTATGTATTAAAATGGTAACGGTCAGAGAGCTCTGTGAAAACTACAGATAAACTAACAAACTGGAAAATTGCTGTAAAGAAAATCAGGAAGAGCTGAACCTGCCACATTCCAAAGCAGTGTCCACTATTAAGACATTTAAGGGTACTGGTGAAGTGACAGCTATGAAAAGGATAGATGTCTATCTTGTCCCCATGGACTGTGAAACAAGTGATTACTGAGGAAACTGTAAATCCAAATGCAACAGCTGGACATCTCATACATATACAAACAGACATCTTCCAGTAATAAAGCGTACAAAATAACCATTCAAAGAACCCATTCCCACTGTGAAATTTGTTGGGGGTTTATTATGGTTTGGAATTGTTTTGGGTCCTGCTAGATGGAGTTATGAACTCCGACATATCCATTGCGATTTTGGCCAAAAACCTGTTTCCCTCGGTCAAGAAGCTCAGAAGTGGCTGAAAATTGACATTCCAGCATAAAAATGATCTGACATATTCATCCAGATCTGTAAACAAATTATTAACCTTGCACAGATTGAATATTCTCAGCTGATCATTTTAATCTCCAGACCTCAATCCAATGGACATTTGTGGACCCAAACCAAGCAGGTAGTTCACCAAGTGAAAAGATCTGATGGACCAATGACAATTATGTCTTTCTGTTGGAAAACTGAAAAATCTGACTTCAGAAAAATCTGAGGAACAAACACACACACACACACACACACACACACACACATGAACCACAAGAAAAAAATTGAAGTTATCTCTTCCCTTACAGATTCTCTGTATGTATGCGGTGACACACTATACATACACACACACACACACGTGTTGTACCATTTTGATGAAAACAAAATACACCAATAACAGACTAAACATCAGGGGTGTGTTCCAGAAAGCAGGATTTGCGAGTGAACCAGATCTTTTAACTCGAAATTCACGGAAATTCACGGAAATTTGGAATTTTCGATTCCAGATACAAAGATCAGAGTAAGTCCAGTTCAGTTACTGTGACAACTTGTGCTCCAAAACTAACCTGAAAAATGACAGATTGTTTGAGTTAAACCCGACCATGCCTGCAGTGTTTAACTACCAGAGAATTCAATCAGATGTTTCATCTGTTTTGATAATGATGTGCCCCTTCATTGAAGGTCCAATTGACACGGTGGCTCAAATTATTTGCCCAGCACTTCGCCAATAAAGAGCTATTAGACCTCTTTGTGATATTCTGTCATTTTCAGAGGAGTTTCTTTACGAGCGTTATCGTTTTTCATCACTAATCTACCTCAACAACCTTCTTAAACCTCACACCTCGAACGTCACTCATCGTTGCGCTCACATCATTACAAATTCTGTGCATTACCCTTCGTTTTTTTTTCATTGGTAGCTTTCTATATAACATTGGAGATGCTGAACACATTGGGAAAGCAACAGTATGCAGATCCATCCAAAAAGTGTGCCTTGCATTTAAGCACTTTCTCCACATTTTCATTGTTTTCCCGGGACATAAAGCAGTAAGGGTTATCAAAGAGGAATTCTACAGAATAACAGGTTGGCTAATTTTATGTAAAAATCTATATGAAGGGTTAAGGTACTGAGCTGTTTGAACAATGAATAATCATGATCTAACATTTCAGGATTTCCAAATGTAATAGGCTGTGTGGATGGAACACAGATTCCTATTAAAGCTCCAAGTGTGAACAAAGGAGATTATGTGAATAGGAAATCTTTTCACAGCATCAATGTGCAGGTAATGACAAAGGGTCAAGTGTCTAAGTCAAATCTTCATTTCAGATAGTAATCCAACTCATTCTCTATTGTCAAGATAATATGTGATGCCACCCACATCATCACAAATGTGGAAGCCAAATGGCCAGGGTCTGTACATGATTCAAGGGTGTTTTGTGTGTCCACCTTGTATAACAAGTTTGAACAGGGTAAGTTACCTTTCAAATAGTGATTGATGCTTCAATTCTTACTTTTACTTTTTTGTTATGTTACGTGTATATCCTATGGTTACTTTTGTCATTTGATTATAGGCAGGATTGGGGAGTAACGGAATACATGTAATGGCGTTATGTATGTAAAATACAAAATATGAGTAACTGTATTCCGTTACAGTTACCATATAAATTGATGGTAATCAAATTACAGTTACATTTTAAATTTAGATTATTGAAGGGATTACATTGGAGGTTTTTCATTTAATTTCACTAATTTTTTTCATTTAATGTTTATTCAGTTGGAAAATCTATCCAATGATAGGCAACTCTGGGGTGTATCTTCCATATGCCCCTCACGAAAAAAAAGAAGAAAAAAGCGTGCAGCCTGCCTGACTCACAAGACAGTAATGGAGAGTGAGACAGAAAGCAACCAGCGCAACGCGTTTATATCATGGAAATAACGGGGACCATTTTACTTTCAAATCTGGCAAAGGTCGCAACATATCAGTACAATGCAAGCTGTGTTTGCCAGCAACCAAACTGCTATCCACTTCAAAAGAGTCAACTTCTAACCTGAAGAAGCATTTTGAAGTAAGTTCTCTTTTTCATTATTTAAGCTAATATTAATGGCTAGCTAGCTATCTTACATAGTTTGGCTGCACTGGATTAGCTATTCAGCTAGCTAGTAGGTATAGTATTAAAGCTAACTAGCTAACGAGTAGATACAGAGACAAAAGTGAAATTTCACATGTTCTAAACTGCGATTACACCAACAATTTTACACTATGCATATTATACATTAAACTGTTAAGCTACTTCTTTCGCACTCACAATGTATTTAGGGTGGCTCGTGCCTTTTCTAACTCATGTTTTCGTGTAATGTACAGTTTTTGAATTAACATTTACTTTTCTGAAGAAACAGCAATGAAATGCTCATAGACTTAACATGGGGGTGCCAAAATGTTAGCCACAACAATGCTAAGTGAACATTAATTTTTCCTCGCACCACAACCACGGGTACTGCGTTAGCTATTGTGGTTGAAAATAATACTTTTTCTATTTCTTTTTCTTTTTCTAGGTCTCTCCCTGCCTGCACCTGCACTCTCATCATCAGTTGTGATTGAGCTGGCTCTCCTGCTCCGGGCTCCTGCCTGGAGCTGTAACTCAACCACCACTTTGGGACCCCCAGCTCAGCTTCCTCAACATCATTCCTGTGGAGTCCTCCATATACCAAGAGCTGGACCCCCAAGGACTACATGCCATGCATATTCTGCTGTATAACTTTTAAGATTTACCAGACTCATTATGTTTTATGCACAGTATATTGCTGTGTCTTACTACCTACATGGTTCACCACATCATAAGTACTGTTAATAATGGGGGCTCCCGAGTGGCTCAGTCGGTAAAAGCACTCGTTCTCAGTGTTCGACTGATGATGGCTTGTAAAGTTCGCCACAAACATGTACAGTTCAGACTGAGCGAACTTAATCTCTGTATTTGGAATCGTCTGTTGTGGAACCAAAAATTCAGCACATGTAGCATTTCGCTAACTCAAGTCAGAATTCGAGTTTAAGTTTGCCATTTTTTAACCCTTCTCTCTGGAACACACCCAAGGAGTTATAGTCTGCTGAGGCCCTGACACCCCTTCATAGTTAACCAATCAAATTTTTGGCATTTTATAATCCCTGTGTCATGAGTATCCTTCAGGTGGTCCTTCAGAACTTAAACCAAAACAATGAATAGTCTTGATCTTGATGTTCCCCTTTACGTCTTATTAATATTGACATGATATATTCTTAGTGGTGTTTATATTTTGTCTTCTATTCTTGAAATTTATACATATATGACATACAGTGAAATGTATTACTGCCAATCTGTGGAACTCTTATCATTTTCTAAAGTAAAATGTAAAGGAACAAGATACATATCCTTGCAAATACTGAGTTTTCAGCTGTGAGAACATAACAATAAACATTCTAAATATCCCTGCATTATACACAGATAGGTAGTATATGACATTTGGGAATCTTAGAAATATATTTTCAGTATATGATTGTTGTGCATGGCACTGAAAAATCTATAGCAGTGAAACACTTTATTCTGTTTCCCAAGAATAAAAATGATGACTTCAACATTGGAAACCATTTCTGAAAAGATTTAATCAATGCAGATCTTCTCTGCAGACTTGGGTTTCCTGTTTACATTAGTGTGACGGTGGATTTGTTGCAGATTATTTATGTAATGATTTCTTCCTTCCCATCAGCAGGTTTTGTGGAGACAGACACAGCATACAATCTGCCCACAGGCCATTTCAACTCCCAGGCAAAAAGTAGGGACAACTGTACAGCTGAATGACAGAAGGCTCCATATTCATTTATTCAAGCACTGCATCTCAGTGTGTGTACTTTTCAACCTGCTGTGGAAAATGCACTACTTGAGTCTATTTTCTGATTACTGACTACTAGATCTCAGTAAAAGAAATACATATTCATCAATTCATGTGCTGGAAAACAACACACTGATGTCCATTTATGTACAATAGCACTACTGATTACCTATCTGTCATTTTTTTGTGCCTAAACACTAATTATTTGCCATATTGGTCCATGAGAGAGGAACCTTAATGAGCGACAGTGTGGCATTGAATTGGTAACAGCATCACTACCATCCTGCAATATTTAAATCACCATTTTCTGTTCAAATGGCCAGACCTTGTATGCAGTGTTAACTGTGATCTGATTCTCTTAACTGCATTAACATCAAATGGGGATAAAATGTTTTGCAAAGCAGTAGAGAGTAAGACTTCTGCTCTACAGCACTGTCACACAATGTTTTGATGCTGCACCATTAGTCAAATCTCCATTGCTGAAAAAATGCATGCATAAATTCTACACATTTGTTCCCATGGCAACAATTCACCATGTCATTCACATGTCAAGCTGCATCAGTGGAGACGAAGCCCATTGTCTTGTATCTGACAGATTTCTCTGTATCAGTATAGCTTCCTGAAAATATTCAGAGCAGCTCCTTTTATTGCTGCAGAAATTTAGGTCATTCAGTGAAGCATTATTTTTCTTTAATGCACATTCAGCTAGTTTTCAGTGCTAATCACACAACAAAAACAGCTATGGAGAAAAGGGGGGAGAGTGCACAAGCCTTGCTGTTTCTCCTTCAAAAAGACGGATTAAGGAAAATTCAGAGGCAGTTCTTTCAGATCACACCTCAGAGACATTTCTTTTCTCTTTTTTTTTCTTTTCTTTTTTTTTAGATGGGGAGGTGGGTGTGATAGGGGTGTGTGTGTGTGTGTGTGTGTGTGTTGGGGGTGTTTTAACACTGTCTTACCATCTTAGATTTGCCTGTCAAGGTGGATTTTACATTCACAATTGAGAAAAAAGCATTTGCCCTTTGTAATATTTACCAACAATGCATGCTATAAAATTGGAAAATATTCTTTTTCCTCACATTTTCATCCTAAACAAAAACCCACACAAGTCTTACTCTGTTGATTCCATATCCATTGTGTTTGCTTTCAGCCTACTGCATTAAAACTACATTGTAAACTCACTCCAGTACATAACACAAAAACAGCCATTTTGTATTTATGAAGAGAGTTATCATTTAAAAAATGTTGCATTAAAATAATGAAGTTTTCTCTGTAAAGTGTGTTATGAAAATACCACATCACAGAATTAATATATGAACCATCACTTTAGCACTTCATGCTACAGTAGAGAAAGTAGTGTTTTAAACAGAGTAGATATTAAAACATGACATTTTTGTTGTTCACATTTAGTAGTCTAAATATAGCCATGTAAATATAACCATTGTGTGTGCGTGTGCGTGTGTGTGTGTGTGTGTGTGTGCGTGCGTGTGTGTGTGTGTGTGTGTGTGTGTGTGTGTGTGTGTGTGTGTGTGTATGTGTTTGGGTGGGTGGGTGGGGGTGGTTGTTTTGGGGGAGGGGGGGGGTATGAAAATACACCCTCAAACACTCATGAATATTTATAAAAACAGACTGCCAGGCAAAATGGTCATGATCTAAATATTTATGTCTTATAAAATCATTTTATTTTTGTATTTCCATTATCAAAATGTATTGTTAAAGTCTTTTTATGCTCTTTGTTTATTTTGTATAAACAAAAATTTTGTCATCAAAATGATTGCAAGGTCGTTGGACCCACCTTTAAACCGTATAAACAAACATAAAACTGTGCAGCCAAATCTCCCCTTTGCTTTTGTAACAAACAGCTCCAGTTTGAATATCAATCTAATCCAACATACAGTGACTATTTCATTGGTCTGATACTTCTTCCATGCCACCTCTGATTAGATAAATAAATTTACGTATGTGAAATTTCCCATGTATTCATACTTTACAAACACCTTTGTCCCTGCAATTCAGCGTCATCTTCCCATTTACTACTGACTAGATTAACACATTAAAGCTTGATTTTGTCATTCTTCATACTGTGCTAACATGCATTCCATTCCAAACACTAACATTCCTGATATTGCCCATGTCTTTCCGCTGACCTCATTTCTGGCTTATGTAACAGCCCGGCATAGAGAAGCCAGGTTTAGATCAAGAGTAAAGGGAAGATTGGGTTGCACAGCTGTTATAATACTGCTGATATGGATGATATGTGGCTCCAAGGGAGTGGTAGAGTGTTGTGAGACCTTGCCGTTGCTTTCATATCAGACAAATACCATTACCAGCATCAGCTTTTATGTGAAAGCATTTTCTTCAATGTATTTATTTCTATTAAGGTGTATTATTTGTACTGACTGTTGTTTCAAGTAAATACTGTAGGTGTGGTATTGTGCAGACTGAATTTACACAATGATGTTATGCCATCATCCCAGGCTTCTTGACTGAACCATGCCATCTGCATAAATACATCTGAAACATAAATATTAAAAACTAAAGATTCTACAACTTAAATGTAAATTTCATATATTAATATTTAATGTTTTTGCTTGGGATTTTCTCATTTGAAAAAAAAAAACAAGATTATTTTCTAATAAGCGCAGTGAACCCCGTTGTTTTGCACATTCAGCATCATGCTCCTGAGATCCAGTAAGTTGTTCCATTTACAACAGCTGTGTAGAGATCTAATCCAGCAGGAAATGAATCGATATAACATGGGGATGTGGCTGGAAAAATGAATTACTCCAGCCTGATTGTGTTTGTTACGCTGATGGGAGTTACTTTGTGATTTTGATGTATAAAATGCCACTCTGAAACAATGAATCAAAATGACAGTAAAACTAGAGAAAAGCTTTGCATTGACTATGTGTTGTTCGGTACATCCATTGCTTTGATTTGTGCAGATGTTCAGTTTGTTATTAAGCTTCAGGAGCTCATAACGAGTTGATCATTTGAATCAGCAGGGTTAGAGCAGGGAGAGATCTAAAACATGCAGGACAAGGGGTCCTCCAGGAGAGGTCTGTGAAACACTGTTCTAGACCATGATACAATGAAGCAAGGATCTATGTAAATTAATTCTCTGAGGGGGTCCTTATCTCTCTGACAGAGACATATAATAGCTACATGTATAACACGGGGAAATAATGATACAATGTACTCCTCTAAGCCACAGTGATACCTTGAAAATAATGCATTTCAGGCAACATTAGTTTGTGCGGTGCTGTAGCATTTTAGTCCAATCTGGAACGTTCTATAATAACTCTGATAGCTGCAGGTACTGCACAGCTACACATCGCACTCAAATAGATTAAATCAAGATCAGCAGTAGTATAAGATGCTCCTCAAATGCTCATATCTCAGAGCAGATTTTCATTCTTAACCAAGACAAAACCTTTTTTCTATTCAAAGATATTACCACTATGATTGTGCAGTGTAATGCATATATTTTTAGTGTAGGGCATATGCAAAGCCGGCCCTGACCAATTTGGTGCCCTAGGCAAGATTTTAGCTGGTGCCCCTTGCATCACAGCCAATTCCACCACCACTGTTAATTGTGGTTTTAAACCATTCTTTATGGTCAGAACATGGCAAACATTCACAAAACAGCCTTCACAAATCTGAGGTAGAACATTCAAAACAATTATAATGATAAAATCTTTCTTCGACATCAAAATATGCCTGAGTAAAATTAAGTACAATCCTTTTTCAGTCCTTTTTCCTCAACAACATAAATATCTTAATAGAAACAATGTTGTAAAAAGTGCTGCAGTGTGATACAGCACACATGCAAGATGGCTCAGACTGCAAAGTTTAAAAGTGCTTAAAAGGATAATGTCAATAAATAAAACAATAAATAGACAAAGAAATCTTAATTCTGGTCAGCATGCCAAACTCTTTGTACAGACGGTTTGAAACATTTTGTAAGTGTTTTAGCTGATGATGTAAACAAAATAAATAGACAAAAGAAAAATCTCAACTGTGGTCAGTATCTTCTGTACAAGTTTTAAACAATCAAAGCCATTACCCTACAAGTTACAGGCAAGAAAGACAAGTCTGTCTACAGTCTCAGGTTTTAAAGCTGCCCTGTGACAGCTGATAAACTTCTTGAATCCCTCATTTTTGACAGTGCTAATGGGAAGCATGTCTTTATGCAATTGCATTTGTGATGTTTTTGTGTCTTTTGGTTTTTTTTTTGGTCATAAGGAATGGTGCTAGAAAATGCTGATACGATCGTTTGCTGCTAGGTAGTCACACTGGGTACTGGCCTGGTACTTGTCGAGGGTCCACTAACAACACTCATTTGGGACTGTAATTTCTTACTTTCTGCGTGTTCTAACGGGTGATATTGTTTCAAATGATGAAACAAGTTTGTGGTGTTGCCTGTCTTTGATGGCACATGTCTTTGGCACAGTTTGCAGTGCACACTGCTCTGTTTTTGTCGGATTGTAAATAGCCAAAATATCTCCAAACTACTGAAGTTGAGTGACCTTTCTTGTCGACAATGTCTTCGTCCTTCGAGCTGGTCATGGGCACTGCTCTTTCTTTGGTGTCGCTCATTTTGCTTATTCCGTTCCAACTACAAGCCTGTCAGCCACTGTGTCTGTAAACAATGCCACATGCTGGCCTGAATTTATACCTCTCACCATGCAATCTAACATGCGCAATGCATACCTCTATTCCTGCGACATGATTGGCAGTTTGTGATTCATTTCTGTGCATGCTATATAAGCATTAAAATTAATTATATCGAACATTTGTTATAATTCTATCGATTAAAATTATATTTTAATAATTATTGTTATCGTTTCATCGCCCAGCCCTACGTTACAACTATTAATTACAAAAGGGGATGGAAAAGGGAAAGCAAGAAAAAGTGTATTTCTCAAAATTATGTTGTAGGTTATTCTCCAAACACTTGAATAGTCTTTCCAACTTTCCCTAATGAATTTAAGGTGGGAGTAACTGACATTAACTCTAGCTATTTATTAAATTAGTGAACGTTACTATCATCCAAAGTAAGCTAGTAACACTCTGCTCCAACGATAACTACTATGCAATAGATAAACTATTCATTCATCACATTACCTCTGTCTGCTTCCCGTTTTTCCTCCTCTTCTCTTCTTTTTCTTCCCTGGGCACCAGAGGGATTTGGTCTTTTTGACATGATATATTTGAATTTGGCTACTGATGTTAATTGTATCACGTTTCATGGTCAGTGTCACTCACTAGTTCAGATAACTTGCCCAACTCCCACAATTAGGTAAGTCTAATTAAGAGCGGGGGTGATGCTGTGGGCAACCCCATTAAATAGGCTATGTAGTTATAGGGTAGTTATATATATATATATGTAGTTGTAGGGGCCGGCTCTGGGCATATGACGTTGGTGAAAATGCTTATTTTCTTCAGTACTCTTAACATAAAAGTTGAGTAAACTCAGTTCAATCAGTACAAAAATTATGTATTCCCATGCACACAGAGAATGTATAAATATTACACAAATGTATTGTTCATAGTCGAAATAAACCCAAAAGGATAAATACATGTACTCTGAATTCTTCTTTTTGACAGCATGTAATACCATCATGACTTTGGGCTTCAGGCCTCTTTTTCAGCTAGTAAATCCTGCAGTGCGTTTTTCTTCATCTCCATTTTCAATCAATTTCTATCTTGGGAGAGGCGGCAGAAAACCATTTATTCTCTGAAATAGTCCTTCATGCAGGCATGAGAAAGTAAAGTATTACCACAACTAAAATCCAAAAACTAACATGGAGTCACAAGAACCTTCACGCACAGAATCTCTCTGACATTAGAGGAAAATTGTTCAGTAGTTATTTATAACCTTTGAAAATGAAAATTCCATCAAATGTATACAGAAGATTTCTTTTTCCAACAGTGGTCCAGCTCCACACAAAGGACATAGAGATGATTAACTCAGCACAGGAACTGGAAAGCCAAATAAAGTAGAACTATATTTTCTGTATTAAAAATGAAACACAGCGGCACAGTTATATAATAATATACAACCACGTATCCATGGAAATGGAAAGTAATTGATGTGCCCTTGCACTGTGAGTGATTTTTATATACCCAGTTGAATACATGGGGGAAAAAAATTCAATCAGGAAACCTCTTTTATATTCAAAATCTGTTATACAACTTGTACCAATGAATCCTGTGTGCAGCTGTTTAACAAGACAAAGTGAATAATACTGCATTACATTATGAAAATTGCATGTATCTCTGTTTCTCAGGGGCTGATTCAGGCGTCCTGCAAAGCTTTTAGGACTGTATCTATGACCCAGTGCACTTTGCTAGAATCATTTTTATCTTCGTATGTGGTGTCAAAATTCATTCTTGTTCTCATGTATACTGTAGTATAACTGTATATAGTATCATACAGCAGTAAAATAATCTTGGATTACAGTGATATTTCAAGTTTTGAGGTGGAGGACATTTTGCCATTATCTCCACCAACGCATCATAATGTTGGAAAATATTTTACAGTTTATAGGAAATATTTCTTCCACCTAATTATGTGTCTGTAGGAACTTCATTTGTTCACAATCTAGTTTCCTTTACTTTGTTCTTCACCAATAAAATAAGTACCTTTAATGACAGTTAGGATCTAGTCAGCTATAGATACTCACCAGTTTCCTGCTAGCATCTAGCAATTAGAGAAGTTAAAGTTTAATGCTGTCCTGTGTAAAAATAGTTAATGATATTGTGAACTATTTTTACTTTACAGTCATTTTATTTCTGCATAATAAAATGAAGGAAACACCTTCTGTTCACAGAAGCTTTTCCCAGAACTTGGCAAAGAAGGTCATTCCTGACCACCACCCTACTTTGTACAAAGAACTCTCTGCCAAGATAAGTAAATATAAGGCTATATAATGCCAAACAGAATGCTTCATGGACCGAATTTTTAAGTTACTTTACTGTGAGAAGAGATTTATAATGTATGTAAGCATTTATAAGCATCTATCAAAATGTATAGATATTTCAGGAAAGATTCAAAACACTTTAATTGGGAGAAGATTTTAGAGGAAAAGTCATAGTAAAAAATGCATAAAAAAGAGGAAAATCATTTAAAGGTGTATGAACACACTGAAAGGTAAAATGCTAGATAAATCTGAATATGTCAATGGATTGATGATGAATCCTGAGAGAAGGTAAGGGTTTGACATTGAGGTCATGAGAAATTGTAAACCAGGACTGCTTTTGATCAGTTCTTTCATGGTTGGGTTTAGAGTGGGATGACTGGGCAACAAGGAGAAAGACAGCAACACCAGGCCATCACAGGGCCAATTTCAGATCTAATGAGGCATTAGTCAAAGGTGTGGGATGGTCCCCATTAAAAGTACTGCGTCCGCAAAGCACAATAAAGATGGCAACAAAAGACGGCTGCAAATCAAAGGCGCGCACACAAAAAAATGAAAAGACTTTTGAAACCTTTGTCAAAAGAGTTTTTTACATTTTATTTCAAGCCTACATTCAAACACTAGCAGTTCTACGTTAATGTTCTAAGCAAACTCACTGAGACTGTGAGCTGACCAGTTAGCAGCAGGGGTAAAGATGACACAAAAAAGGTGAAGTGCATTTTTTTTTTTTGTATTAGCTCTTTTCTTTTGCAGAATAGTGGTAAATGTACTTGTTGATGGTTGTTGAATTTACATGTATTCACTTGTTCACATATTCACATTTGGATAATTTCCTATGAAATACACAAATGTCTGCACTGAGGTCTTGTTTGTAAGCCATTTTATCCAGTAAAATACTGGAGATTATATTGTATTTTTAAGATCTCATGCTGAAGAAAGTCATCATGGACCCACTTTCTTATGTAACTCCTTCTTTGCCATCAGCCCTGGATTGGACAATGATGGAGGAGAGACTGCATTTCTTTGACTGCATGTTCTAGCAGCTGCAGCCATTCAAAATCAGCCCACCCTCAATCCTTCCACATCAAATGCATTTCAAAAATCAAACTCTACCCCTCAATCAAGGAGAGAGGTCTTTGCAGATTGATTGGCTTTTGTAGACCCTCATCTAAATAGTCTCTCTTTTGAGGCAACTGTCATTATGTCAGCTTGTGCTTGACCCGTTGCACTGAATTTGAGGCTATTAAAATGCTACCATTTGCTTCCATTGTCTGAGTACAATATAAAAAATACTCTATCCTCACAACACAATACAGCTCACAAGTAATCTAAATCTCCAGGATGACACATGGTGCTGAAAATAGGTGCCCCAACTGCTGCCTGGTGAAATATATGGACCCTTTGTGGATTACATTTATTGTATTCTGCAGATATACCTGCTGGGAGGGAGCTTATGAGAAATAGAGACAAATTTCAGTGGTTCAATCACTTGGGCATGCACTTCGGAACAAAGCTGGGCTACGCCACCTAAAGGATAAGTAAGAAGTGAGCGACACAAAATTCTACTTCCACACAAATGTGGTTAAAAAAACATTTTGTATCAAAATAATACTTGTCATGTGTATGTGCACCTTGGATGCAAAATGCATCAAATGTGTAAATGGAATTATCATGTGTCACATCTATCCAGAGGTCATACAACAGGCATAAAGCCAACTCTCCCCATGCTGTGAAGTCGTGCATCACTGATCATGGTTCTACAACCATGTGTTTACGATGTTAGCAGACATGGCCCTTCACCCTAACAATGTGGCAGAGTCTATCCGGACATTGGGAATCCAAATTAAATAGATTTTGATGATCATTTGATGCAGATTTAAGTGTAGGGACTTTATCTCTCTTGTCCTGGTAGTGTACTGTGACAATATACTGTACACAAACTCAACTCTTTCCCCACCCCTACCCTCCCTACATCTTCTCTTGGCACAGGAGGGTGTAGCACACAGCTCCAAATAACCCTTGGGGACATTATAATAAATTAACCATTACTTTCTGCTCAATGAGATACTGTATGGAAATTTACTCTGTACTTAATCATAATTTCCTGACTGTATGTGAGTTATGTCCCTTGAATACTAACTGGATGAAAAAAAAACTTGAAGTAATGTAAAGTAGGCACAGTAATGACATTTTAATTACAACCTGGATTTCTAAATGGTTTTTTGTCGAATTGCTCTAGTCCTATACCTCTCCATCTGTGAATGGTTAACAATAAATGAATGAAGACTTTTAGGCAAATTAGTACTACACTGTCTGTGAAATCAACAGGTAATCAAAATATGTGTGGCAAATAGAAAATCCTCAGTTGCCATTACATTACATTTACATAGTGATGCTCTTATCCAGAGCGACCTCCAGTACAAGAGAACAGAAGTGTATCCATTCAAGTTGAAATATGCAATAGTGTCAGACCATGGTAACAAAACTCCCAAACCAGTAATGGATTCAGCTAGTCATGTTCAAACTTTAACGTGATGTGAAAATATGGAGTGCTTTATGTGCAAGGCCATAACATAAGCGGAGGAAATGTTATGAACATGCAAGGTTAAGAATGCAAATGTATGAGTTTCTGAATGTGAAATCAGTATGAAATTTGAGTATGTCTCTGAATGTGCTTGTAGTGTGTCTCTATGGTTTGCTCCTATGAGTGTTTGTTGTGTACCCTTGTCTGTGTGTGAATGTGTGTTTCTGATTGTGTTTATTTGGAGTTACTGAAAGTGTGTAAAATTGTGTGTTAAATTATATGTATGCGTGTGTAAGAGAGCGATAAAGAGATAGATAGAGAGATAGATAGATGGACAATATGGGTTTCATAAGGCAAGTTAAAGCAGGTTTTGCTGTATTGATTACACATTGCTCACAGACAAAATTCCATAAAGCCACAAAAGACATTAAGCTCAAATGGCAATTTCTTTATAGTTTCTGGTTGTAAAGATAATTGATGGGGAAATTGTTTAATTTGCTTTCCATTCATGCACATCAATGATACAGCTATAGATTTAAACGATGCAACAAGAATGATGTCAGTTGAAATGAAAATGTATTTTTAAATCAATGCCAACTATATAAGAGCATAATGCAAGATGTTTCCAGTTCATAAAATGTCTGTGTTATACTGATTGTTTTTTCTAGGGAGTCTCATTTCTTCACATTGCATATTAAAATGAAACAATATACAACACAATTCAAAAGTAAATATGCATAACATAATAGTGATAAAATGGAAGGAAAAAAATATGCAATAGCTAGAAAAAGAGAACATATTTCATTTGCTGTAAGTGCTCATGAATACACCAAGGCCAGAGCTGACAGGCAATTGGGGCAAACATAATTAATAGGAAACACACTCCATTACTACTGCCTTTCTTCCCTGTTTGCTAGAATATCCAGGCCCTTGAACATAAACCTGTAGCTGAACATTAGATGTTTTTACATTTCCTCATGAAATTGCCTTTTGATTACTTCTATTATTACACTGATCCTTAGCTGCTGAGCAACAATGCTGGAGGACTGTCTTTACATAAAAGCACGAATTGAAAATAATGAAGACTGAATCCACAAACATGGAGTGCTTCACAACAAAAAGTAATAATACTAATACTTCCTTTCCGTATCTTCCTTTTGGTACAGACAGCAGTTAGAATATCGAAGTCCCAAATACAGTCCTGAGGTACTATTATCTTATTCTTTAAGATGGTTAACTGGGGAAATTATGACAATTTGTAAAGGATGGATACATTTCCCAATTTGCATATTATTATATTGTTTCTTATGTGATGTTATAAAGCAGAAAAATTCCACACACTCATCTGTGTTGAACAGTATTTCTTGCAGTGATGGCCCAATTGATATTTTGTGACATTCTAAACAAACAAGTAAAGTATTAGATTTGCAATTGCATTTCTCATGAAGATATATTCATTTCACATTAATAACACATGCAAAGCTATTAGGATAGCTTGTAAAATGTGTATTGGAATGGTTGATCATCATGGCTGTTTGATCTACAGTCAATAGAAGTGCTGGGGAACATTATGGTCCCCTCAAGTTCATTTGTGCACAGTATTTCTTGGTAATGGCAGTACCTTATTTTTCACAGTGAAGTCTACATCTTTTGTTAACCTAAATATTGAGCTACTTAAATAGTGTAATTCAATAGCAATATGGGAGTTAATTTTAAAACACATTTCTATTGGTTAGCTGAAACTTGGCAACTACTTTCCCATCCCTTTGATGGCTGCAATGACATAAATCCTAGCAGCAGTTTTATGAATCCAGAAAATCAATCAACCATCACAGAATATTAATGGGCAGCCGGGAGTTACTAGCTATTTTAATGAATAACCCCCAAAGTCACATACAATCAAGGGTAACATTAATACTTTGACATGAGGAAAAAGGGAAAAACCATAAGCAATCCCCAGCTTCCATGCACTATAAAGCTTTGCTTTGTGTATTTGAGCTTTCTGTAGTAATTTGAAGGTGGAATTGCAAGCACAGGCAAAAATTGGTGACACTACTGTTTTTGTTCCACTCTTTCTGCCAGAATCACAGATGGAATTCCAGAGTCCAGGCCACATTGTGTACAAATGATATGTACTCTCCCTGCATCAGCATAATTAAAACAGAGCTTATCCCCTCGAACATCTTACACACACTCTGCAAGATCCTGTTACACTTGCCCCAACATCAGGGGGTCATTTCTTCAGGCAGATGAATTGGAGAAGGAGCAAAATGGAGCCAGGGGTAGCAGATATGGGTATCATCGTTCCATTTCAAATGAACTGTGAACTCGTATTGTGTGTGTATGCAAAACATGGGACATTTTTCATGTTGTTTAGCAATGCTAACTTATTCACCAGTTCACTCTATGTGCATTTCAGCAGAGATCTAATATCACTGCAAAATAATAAACCAACCTGCTAAGTTGATTGTGTGGCTTTATCTTCACCACGTATACATATGTAAATTGATACAGAGGCACTATTTTTTTCATCAATCTGAAAGTTTGATGAATTTACAAACTTTACTTCTAGCGGTTAGAATTTTAGAATGTCCATACTGTGCTGCTGTCAACCCATCCCTAGAAAAATGGAAGAAGGAGTCAAATTGAACAGTAAATTGAACAATAATTAAACATTAATTAGAACTTGAGCCATGGTCTGTGCGAATAGAATAGAATGTCTTATTAAAAAGCAGTCAATAATGTAATTAATACCTACTTTGATTGTACCAGATACACTGAATACAGGAGCTACAATAGTTCAAAAAACAAGAATAAAGTAGTGAATTATTGACTGAAAAGCCGTAGGTGCACTATCATAGCAGTCCCCATATAAATGTTTATAATTGCACAATGACAATTCTATGAATAAAAAGCAGTCACAAACTTGACATTCAAGTGCATAATGACTTTCACTGATGAGAGCACAATATCTACATCTGATGCTGTGATGTAGTTCTTAGATAATGTATCAACATGCCACAGCATGAAAGTCAAAATATATTGTCCATTTCACCATAGCTGCTCAGATTTTATTACCTTGAAAACACTTTGAGATGCAAAAATTGTAAAACTAATGATGAAAAAACAAATCTGCCCCTGTTTGCCACTGCTTAAATCAGCTGAAGACATTGATCACTTCTACACTTGAACTAACCTCTGAGCATTTTGGGCAAGGTTTTAACCATCCTAATCATCAGAGTACATCTGATCATCTATTGAAATCAGCACCATCAAATAAATGACAAGTAGTTACTTGGGGGCAGAGAGTAAAAGATCAATGTTACAAAACTTACATGAGGCTACATTCCAAGAAAAAAAATCAGTTTCCATCACTCTTGACTGAGTAAAGCAGTAAAGCCATTTTTATAATACTTAGGCAATAAATGAATGAATGTAGTTATCATCCTATTTCCTGAAATTGCATGTGTTTAAAGTATAGTCTGTGAGTGAAAGATATTAATGTCATCAGATGTGAAGTTCAGGCCTGATAAGTGAAATCCATTAGGATGAAATCCAAACTGGATCTGATGGTAAATATAGGTGAATTTGACAGAAGCAGTCATGTGTTGCACTCCAAAAATAAATGTGTCTCTGACGGTTTGCGTCTGAGTGTGTGTGTGTGTGTGTGTGTGTGTGTGTGTGTGTGTGTGTGTGTGTGTGTGTGTGTGTGTGTGTGTGTGTGTGTGTGTGAAAGTGTGTGTGAAAGTGTGTGCATGGGAAAAAGGGCTGTGTGAAAGTAATATCCATTAGATTTATCGTGCTGCAATTCCCAGTCTCTCTAGTTTTGCCTGAGGGGGACTATATTACATTTCATCACAGTTTCATTTTCTCTGGCAGATGAGAAATGGAAGTGTTGTTGCAGTAATGTAGTATGCTTACTTTAAATCTGATTTCAAATAAAATCAAACACATCACAGCACTTTTGCAAAGGAGGGCCAGCAAAAGGAAATTCCAACTATTAACACATGAATACCAGCTAATTAAAACATAAAAATCAAACAACTGCCATTTTGGGTACAGGAAATATAATAAATATAGGAGGAAACAGACTGTAATCATAGAATACAAATGGAACAGAAAAGCTATACCATGTCCAGGCTCCCCCATGGAAATGATGGCCTGTTTTGAAAACAATCAACAAAATTTTCTGAAAACACCGCAGACAAGCATTCATACATAAATAACAATATGAACAAGCATGTGTTTAGACATTTTTGTGCAATGAGTGCCACTTACTGTGGCTGTTGACTCTAAGTCAGAGGTTTAAAATGGAACATAATGTTGCCCTGTGGTGCATGTATAGTAAAATTTTGGGATCCCTGGATCAACACATGTACCCAGAAATTACATTTCTGAAAACCCTTTAGGATCCTAAAATAAGAACAAGGATAAATACTGACAAACCAAATATTTTAGCACATTTTTGTCAGGAAACATCAGCTTGTACAAGTTCAGTGGTAATGGCCTTGATGAAAGTTTGTTTCAGTAAATTTGATTGGACTGCTGGGCAGAAGCACATGAACTTGTCTGAACTGTGCATGTGTGCTCTCAAGGAGAGGTGAAAAAGCTAAACCAGAGAGCATGGACAGCAGACATCCTTCTCAATATTCTCAGCTTGTGGCAAGTCAGAGACACTGACCTCTTGCTCCAGAGATATGCTGTGCTGATTGTTCTCTCTCCTTTTTATCCTGAGGCCTCAGATCCTCTGAAGACAGTACACACTATATCACAAAAATACCAATAAATCTCCTTTCTTTATATATTGCTGCTGGGATTTGCAAGGAAAGCTTGATTCCTGCACACTCACACTCATTTAATGACCTTTTTGCCTTGGCAAGTTTACATCCACAGCTCTATTCATTAATATTAAGTCTATGCATAAAATTGCATGCCAAGGCTTATTAACTGTCTTATGGCTTATTGACTGTGAAACATATTAAACATAATTTTCAATCTGGCAAAACAAGACCAGACTACCATTGCCAACAATTTAAAAGTAAAGGCTAATGCTTAAAATGAAGGTGCTTATGATAGTCTGACTATGATAAGCATTAACACCTTGCTGTATTGCTTTTTTAAACAGAAATACTGACTTGTCATACTTGAAACCAAATGTTTCTCCAATCTATTTCAGTGTTGGAAGAAAACTAATAATTTAACTTAGATAACATAAGAACAATACATTTAACATATGTATTACTGATAGATTACTATTACTTACTTATAACTATGATTATTAGCAGTGTAACTCCCATAAAACAATAAGGAGAAATAAGAAGTATTTCCTTATTGTAATGAATGCAATCTAATTCATATCATGTTTTAAAATGCTTTTCTGTGAGACTATGCCAGAGTCATTCATCCTGGTTTAGGGGCAATGAAAGTAATTATGATGCAAGTTTCACATGGTGTCCATGATGTGGTTTCACCTTGACATGTTAGGAGATATTCATATCTTCTCTGCATATTATGTCCACCCTTTTCCTGCCATGTGCTCTATGCAATAAAAACTTCTTTTTTGTAAATTCCTTCCCACATACAATAGTGCTACATTCTCCCTACATGCATCTCCATAGTTGGTCTACTGCATTTCCTAAACCTCACTAGAAATGCCAGATATTTGCTTGAGGGCCTGATTTGGGATTTAGATCCAGGGATTGAAAAACTGAGAGCCTCCTCCATCTAATTGCATAGATAATTGCATAGATTGCATTTCAATACTGTTACAATAGCACCTTGTCATTTAAATGCAAGTGGAGTTTACATACAGTTCAAAGACTGTTTAAAGAGAATGTAAATGTTTAGAGAATACACAAAAACTGTGACTGAAGGTAAATACCATGGCTGACTTAGAAAAGCCCACTGATACCCAGTCATTGACTATATTAATATAGCTATAGAGTAGAATCAATGTATGCATGCATGTGTATATATATATATTTGTGTGTGTGTGTATAGTGTGTCACCGCATACATACAGTAAATTTGTAAGGGGAAGAGATAACCTCAATTTTTTTCTTGTGGTTCATATTGTAACAGTACCTGCTCAACCAATAACATCCGACCCACACAGTGATGTTTTAGCAGGCACAAGGAAGTGAAATATGTGACAAATGAGGTCAAAGGTGGGCTGAGCTAGAGGTGTTAACCAAAGGAGGTATGTCTGTTGAATCTGTCAAAAATAGAACATCATTCTGTTTCAGTAACGTGACAGACAAACACATGGGGAATGGATGGATGCATATGACAGAATATTTTGCAGCTTATAGTGGAACACTACATTCACATAATCATGTATTTTACTCTGTGTACATTGCCCCTACACATTACGATACCATTTTCCATTTGCATGAAGACCATGATAATTGTGCTTAAAGCCTCATAGAGCTTCCCACTGACTGTGCTAGCTCAGACACAAATGAAAGTGAAATGGGGTGTTTACCTTGTACAATACCTCACCTACATACCAAAATCATTTTAAAATTAAAGATAACAAAAGATTCACTACTAGGGTATGATAACAAGAGCAAATTATCTTTTGCATCATTGTAACTGTGTAGTGTTTTACTTTGCATTTCATTGGATAAGAAGCGAGCTTGCCTCTCAAAACCTGAAATCTTGCTAAGGCTGATATTTATGCTTAAAATTTCACTGGGAATGCAAACACGGACATGGGACTGCCCTCCGCCAGTTGAGGACCCTTCATGCTGATTGGATTTTCACAGAGTAGTATGTGGCCATATGTACCAACCACAAAAACAGTTCAATTTGACCTATTGTGCCTAGTGGTGAATGGGTGGTGACAATATTCATCATCATTGTCAAAGGCACCGATCTTCCTGTCATCAGAAGGGCCCTTTGCATTGTTACAAAATCTGGGAGGTGTGTGATGGAAAGGTTTGGTTGCAAATGATCTCATTTCATTCCTGCCATAATTGTGGCCATGCTGACCACAAAAAGCATACTTCAGCCCTTAATGAGTGATTTTGTTAGCTACCTAATAGTCAGCGATGCATAGTTGCTCTGCCTTCTTGAATATTATCAAATATAGATTTTTAGTGTAAGCAGAAATAACTACCAATATGTGTGCTTTCATTTGCTTTCAAACAAGCAAATAGCATATACATATTCATATAGTTGCTGTCTGCACTGTTTCTACTACATGCCTCACTTGCTAAACTGGGACATTTTGTTGCTCATAAAGAATAATAGTTTATTTATAATAATTGGAAACATTTTAATCTCAAATATAATTCTTTAATTCAGTGTGTTTGCCTGTTAACCATGTTGTTTCATGTTGTTTGATATTAGCATTTATAAATAGTGCTATAATGAGAATTTTTCCAACTTAGCATTTTTGTATGTTTTTCATTACATTTCCTCTTCAGAGTACAGAACACCACCTCTGGACCAATTTTATGTCTCTAGCCAATTTTCAAAGAACTTGCTAAAATGAGCTTTTCAAGAGAAGTAGTTTTTCACTGGAGACATAAAACTAGCGGGTTTTGTACCTCATGATAAAGCCAGGCAAATGGATTAAAATGTATGAAATGTCAAAATTTAAAGCTGGTGCATAGGGGCCAGGGGCATTAAGCAGTTTGATATAATGGGAAATTCAGTCCTGTCTTGTTTGCCTGGAAGCTGAACAACTCCACCGCTCTGCTTATGTGTGCTCTAATTACAGACAAGATTGGTAAAGGCAAATTAAATTGCTACAAGCAACTGTTTGTAATTGCTACAAGCAAATGTTTGTAATTATGAACAGATTGCTTCACTGTCGATAATTGAAACAACAAAACTTACTTAATGACTGTCTGGAGATGGTACTCTAAGATTGACAATAAACCAATGGAAAATTATTCCTCTCTCTCTCTGTCTGTCACTATGTGCACATGCGTGTATGTATGTGTTGTCTCATTCAATGATTATTTTGTAGAAGACACTACCATTAATTCATATCTAATCATTACCAAGGTAGAACATTGCCAATAATTCAGCTATTGAATCTTCTTTAAGCACATACCTCTTAGGTTCTGTTTACATTGTGTGCAAATTTTGTCAAGAAATGTATTTTCATTGAGAGATGTGACAGTCACCTGCAACCAATTATAGAAAAGCTGGAATGATTCATTTACACAAAATGGAGGTATAATAACACTTTGTAACACATTTTCACCTTTTTCCAACCTGGGTAGTAAGTGTTATTTCCTAATTGCTTATGCCTAAAAGGTATAGAAAATGGCCATTTTTCCCTTCAGACTTTGCTTTTGTGACCAGGACAGTGATATTTTGAAATTTACCTATTTGAATTTTGCTATGTCTGCAGCCAATTTATCAAGACAAGAGCGAAAAAGTACTCTGTGGCAATTGTTGCTCACTTGGATGGCCTTATGAAACAATTTGTCACAGCTCTAGATAAGTCTGCAGCCTTCAAGTACCTTCAAGACTTCTTCCCTAAGCTGTCTGAGGCAAAGGTCAAAGCCGGTGTCTTCGTTGGACCACAGATAAAGAAGATCCTGGAGTGCAAGGAATTCCCCAAGAAGCTCACTAGGAAGAAGAAAGCACCTTTAGACGGCTTTGTCGCAGTGGTTTGGGCCTTCCTGGGCAATGACAAGGCCAAAAACTGTGGAGCTGTTTGAAACTCTGGTGAAGAACTACAGCAAAATGGGCTGCAGGATGCCCCTCAAAGTCCATATCCTTGACGCTCATCTTGAAAAATTCAAGGAGAACATGGGAGCGTACTTGGAGGAGCAAGGTGAGCACTTACACCAGGATATACTGGACTTTGAACACCGCTACCAGGGAGCGTTTAATGAGAACATGATGGGAGACAATATTTGGTTGCTGATTTGTGAAAGTGATTTACAGTATAATCGTAAATCTCGAAAAACTACTCATTTCTAAATCTTTTGTGGTCACTTTTGTATAACTTTAGTATAAACACGTTAATTTTGATTCATATGTTGTTTTTTCTGACTTTATGTGAATGAAAATGTGCAAATTTGCCTGTTTTCCCATTGGAAATAGGTAACACAAGGTCTGGTCACAAAAGCAAAGTTTGAAGGGAATAATAGCCATTTTCTATACTTTTTAGGCATAAGCAATTAGGAAATAAACACTTACTACCCAGGAACAAAAAAACCCAGTAAATATTAGTTAGTGTTATTCTTCTTGTGATTCTCATTCAGATCAAGGACACATCAGATCATACTTTCATTCATTCTAAGAGTACATCTAAGACTGGAATTTATTTATGTTCAATCAATAGGGAACTGTGGGTTGCATCACATTGACAGTATCATCACAATGACAGTACTAGATATTTACAGTGCAGGCCATATAAATTGTCCAGGACCAAGGAATATGCTTGATGTTTACTCAACATCCACGTTAAAAAAATCTTAAAGGGAGGTCACAAATTTAATGTGTGGTGCAGCAAGCAGACGCAAATCTCATTCAGGTTTCAAAGGTTCAAAGGTCCATCTTTTAATGGCACCATTGTTTACATGCAGGCTATTTTATACCTGGGGAGGATCTTAGGAAACTGTTCCTCTTTTTATAGAGATACTGTACAATAATATATTTCCTGAGCAGGAAAGATTGTCTTTCTAGACATTTGTAAACATAGTGACTAAAGGATTGTCTAATATTACACCTCATTTATAATTAGAACCACATTCCTTTTCCATATTACTCTTTTGCCATCCTTCTTATAAATCCTGCTACAAAGGGCACTAAAGTAAATGAATCTTTTTAGCTGGTTTCTGGGCTGCATGTGCACCTGTAGCTCAGATAGCAAGAGGGAGATGAGTAATGAAAGAAAAAAGAAAAAGAAGTGGTCAGAATAGGAGGGAAAGACACTTGAGCACAGTGTTGCCTTGGCACTTGGCACTTTGTAGCCTAAGCATGGATAGACTATGCCACTGTAATCAAGAGGTCAGAAGTAAGGTTAGAACTTGTAGTCATGAAGGTAATCTGCGATTGCTCACAATAATGATGCTGCAAGCGTAGTGTCTAGCACGTGAATTTTCTATAGCCTCACCCAACCCCCCATATCAGTATACAAATTAAAAAGCTGTATTTTGTTTTTGTTTTGACTTGAAGTACTCCATGTAAAAAGAAGTAATACTGTTACACCTCAGTTGCAATTCAGGTGTTACTACTCCAAGGTCGTTTTTGTTTCAGAGCTTGGAGTTCACCTGTTCACTCTGTATCAGATCGTTGTGATAGCGGCATTAGTGATAATGTTGCAAGCGCAGTTGTTAGGGTATATATTATGCTTGCAAGCTTCACTCCACTCTTGATGTTCTTTTGTCATGGTCAAGAGCATGTCAGCTCCACAGCACCAATCTGAGAAAAATCTCACTGTGGAGGAAAAGCAAATGGCCTGACAAACTAGAGAGTGTGTCTATCATGTATCTACAACACACATCCTCTCGCATGTCAAATGCATGTCTATCTATCGTTCTGTAAGGTCAGCTCTGAGTGTTGTGTCAGGCTGCACTGAGAATTCAAGAGGACAAGAGACAGAGAATTACAAGGAATTCTGGGTTGTGCAAAATGTCTCACAGAAATATGGCTCCATAGGATAGTGCCAATTTGTTTTATTTATATGTGCAGCATCTGATTGCAGATCTCTCTACAAGCAGGATGACAAAAGAGTGTACATTTCCTGAAGTGTTTATATGAACAATGATTTTTTTGCACACATGGTGACATAGTTGCGAATATGCGCACACACACATACACATACAATTACAGGTGCATGTGTGCGCGCACACACACACACACACACACACACACATACAATAATGAACTCCAGTACTGCATGTTTCATTTTTCACCAGAACCTCATTTTGTTCTGATCTGAGGCTTCTTTTCTTCAGATGATAGCTTTAATTCCCCTCAGAGGGTGCTTGATGGAAGGCTAACAGCATTTCATATTGTTGATACACTTCTGACTTGGGCTGCATGCTCTCAATTACAGATGGATGATAGCTGGTAACCTGGTAACAAATGGGCTGCGCTGTTTAGATGATGTCAACTGCCTTTATCACAACACACTCAAAATAGGCACCAGCAGACTGGCTTCGTGTTCAAGAAAGAATTTCCTCTAATGTTGTTGAAGAGTATGTTATTTCTGGATCTGCTGGCTCAGTGCAATTGCAATCATCAGAAATAATTATTACTCTCGCTCCTGGTGTTGACACACAAAAAGTATTAACACTTATGTTTTCTCTAGGTTATTAAATCAAAAAAGCTAGAATTTTGATAAAGCTGTCAGGATAATGGCTGGAGTGTTTTGAGTATTTTGTGCTGCCCTGGAAAAAATAAAGTCTGCTGTTAAAGAGGTCAGTACCTATCAAAGGAGTGGAAAAGCACCAGTCTTTTAATAGTCTACTAGTTACTCCCCAGCTATTACGCCCAGATTGGATTTCAAATTGAAATTCCTTTCACTACCGGTGTGTGTTACATATGCAACAGTGAGCAAGGGATCCTGTAATTATTACAGCAAAAAAGTTGATATCTCCAGAAAGATATCAGAAACCAAGAAAAATAATGCCATATCTGAATTACCTTTTCAGAGGTTGCTGTAAAAATTGCATTTATGTGTTAGCATTTTTCCATTAGGTCTCAGGAAGAATAGGGTGAGAGGCTAAAACAAACAAATTCATTTATAGGTGAATCTCTGAATGTTTTGATCTCCATCTAGGGTCTGTGGCCTGAATACTAATGAGAGCTGTTACATAATGAATGAGACCTTTACTTGGGGAATTAAGATTAGCTGTTGACCCATTGACGTCATCATCTTATTTCAAGAACTTAAACCTCCTGGGCTTTCATACTGCAAAATGGTCCAGGATTTTAAAAAGTTCATTCCTAAAATAGGAAAGAAATAGGGGAAAGAAATGATATTCTTTACACATGAGGAGCAACATTTACTAGAGATATATGTTGCAAAATTTACCATTGAGGATCAGACAACAAATAACAGGCAGCTATTTTGAGACTCCAACGAATAATTCTTAAGTGCACACCCAACACCCCCACTACCATGCCCAGGGTTTTTAAACTCATCTCTCTACTCTTGGTCATCAACACATCTGCTGCTTTCAAATGTCTTTCCCCCTATTTTTGCTCACATTGTCACACTGCCTCTAAAAGGATGGAGCACTGAACAATCAGGATCTTTGCCAACAGAAATTAAACTCTTCAGAAAAGATAAACATCATATTACTTCATTACCCTTTTAAAACATATGCAAATGAAAGCCATTATTCCCCTCTTTTTTCAGTGAAATGAAGTTCATCTGGCTGGCATTCAATGGATTCTTTTGTCATGACTGGCCGTGAATGGCTGAACTGTGTGTGTCAACGTCGCCCATTTCCCATCACTGAATTAAACATTAATTCGACTTGACAGCAATAAATAACATTTATCACAATAGGGATCTAATAAGGATTCTGCTGGCTGGGGCTGCTCATCGCAGCCTTTCTGCTGACAACTGCATATATGTAATTAGCATAACAGCTGCCTATGACAACTGTATCTAAATCATTTTGATGCAAGACAACTCTTTGATCTCCTTTTCGCATTAAATTAGAGCTAAGTGCTAATTCTCATTCCACTCCGTTCTGTTCTTTTTTTTTTCCTCAATCATCATCTTTATCAGTACCTTTACTATTATCATTAGACCCATCATCTTCATTAACATGTCAAGTTTAGTATGGAATTTATACTCCTGAGAATCCTTCTAAGAATGTGCCATTCACCAGAAATCAGGTGGAAAGAACAGAAACTTTGACACTAGAACCTCTACTCAATCTGTCTGTGTTCAGCTGTTACTGAAATAAATAAAAAGCATTGCATCAGAAATGACAAAACACTATGATCAGCATTTGACAACAACTCAAAGTTAAGGACATCATATGCTTTACAGTAAAAGTCAGTTGAGGCCTGAATCTCATTTCAGACATGGGATTGTGTCAGTGTGATGTACATGGTTTCTCCATGTATGAAATGGACATCTCATTTGTCTTAACCGTGTGTGACAGAACAATGGCCAGCATACCAAAGTGACACTGAGACTCTGCATGGGGAGAGAAGAGGCATCACATCTCATCCCAAAGACTACATGTGAGATACCTTGCCCTAGACTGTCATGGAGGAACAGCCTTACCTGTTCTTTGCATGAAATAACTGCTCCAACAGGATATTCTCATAACACAACAACAATAAATGATGAAATATTTTAATCACAATAAAGCAATTATAACTGCCTAATACATTCCTCAGGTTTGATGTCATGAAGATAAGAATATGTTTTCAAAATATAATCTAATATGGTATTTGAGAGTCAGAATGGACAGTTCATTTTGTACAGCAAGCCATACAGGTCATGAAATTTTGAAGAATATACATTCACACTACACTTAAAACACTACATAATTTTCTTCATTCTCACTCTCTCTAATCCTTTTCTGTCAAATAATTGTGTACTGCATTATAAGACCTCTCTCACATTACATTTCTAAGCATTATCTAACAAAAGTAATCACTTGTTATTTATTCAAATATAGAGAGTTGTTCTCTCACCACGTTGTATTCACATCTTATTGTAATAACATCAAATGTATTTTATAATCCTTGTACAATACACACAATCTATATTATGACATGATAATCCCATGTATTCACATTAAAACAGTTTTGCATTATGCTATTAGATTTCTTTAAAAAATAATGTAATTGGGTTTTAATACATCCCTTGTTAGTTGACATATCTTAGAGTTAAGCTAAAGTTTACACGCAGGCTGTAACCAGCAGTTCAGTAGTTAGTAACTTTGTGCTGTGAAACATCAAGAGACACCTGTTGTTGGACTTTGAGAAGTGGACCAATTTCAGCGTGAACTCAGAAACTGCTACACTGGCTGTCCAGTGAGGCTTTGCGACCTGCGTTTTGGAGATTCTTATGTTTAAAATAAACTTACATTGTTAGATTAGGAAAACCATCTAGTTCTGTAACTAACACAAATTTACTTTTTACAGACCGCTTAGTACTCAACTGTGCCTTTGTATTGTGGTTGTGGTGGATCAGTGTTACAGCAACTTTCGTCCACTTTGTTATTGCAACACTGCTGGATTTTTGGCACGTAACAGTTGCAATAACAAAGTGGATGAAAACTGCCATAACACTAATCCACCACAACCACAGCACAAAGACGTAGTTGAGTATACAGTGGCCCATAAAAGGTGAATTTGCGTTTATTAATGAATGAAGATGGCGCCGCGGATGGCAGGCTTGGTATCCATCAGTTTTCATAAAACCGGAAAGTTTGTTGGAGATCTTAGTTGGAGGAACAGCAGCTCTCTGTGGGGCATGGAGGAGACGCAGATGGGGGAAGCGCAACGGTGAGTGAAGCTCCGACAGCCGGGATTTCGAATTGTGCTACCATCTATTCACCTCAAGGATCTCCTTGCCCAACAAAATGGACAGGCTGCTTCTCCTCAATGGGACTAACAAGGACTTTGCACGGTCTGCTGCCCTATGTTTCACTGAAACCTGGCTCAGTGGATCCACCCACGACAGTGGATTACATCTGCCAGGCTTCCACCTACATTGAGCGGATCACGTAACGGAGCTATCAGGGAAAACGAAAGGCAGCGGAATTTGCTTCTACATCAATGAAGGTTGGTGTACAGATGTCACAGTGCTAAGGAAATACTGCAGCCTGTACTTGGAGGCATTTTTCATAAATTGCAAGCCATTTTATTTACCGTGGGAGTTTTCATTCTTCATCCTTCATCCTGGTTGGCGTTTACATCCCACCCTAGGCCAGCGAGAGTGGCACTGCAAACCCTGGCCGATCAGATAACCGACTTGGAACAAAAACACATGGACCCACTTTTCATAATCCTTGAGGAATTTAACAGAGCAAAATTAAACCACAAACTCCCAAAATATAGACAGCATATTAATTGTCTCGCCAGGGATAATAACACGTTGTACTACTGCTACACTAAAGATCTCTGTGCCCCGGGCAGCTTTGGGGCACTCTGATTGCTGCTTGGTCCATCTTATTTCAACCTACAGGCAGAAACTAAAATCTGCAAAGCCTGTGGTCAAAACAGTGAAGAAATGGACCAGCAAGGCAAAGCAGGAACTGCAAGACTGTTTTGACTGCACCAATTGGAGTGTTTTTGAAGCTGCAACTGGCAACCTGGACGAACTGACTGACACCGTGACATTGTACATCAGCTTTTGTGAAGACATGCATGTGCCAACCAACACCTTCTGCACATACAACAATAGCAAGCCATGGGTCACAGCCAGACAAAGACAACCTCGTCAAGCCAAGGAGGATGCCTACAGAAGTGGGGATAGAGCCCTGTACAAGCAGGCCAGAAACTCACTGACAAAGGAGATCAGAGTGGCTAAAAGAAGCTACACTGAAAAGCTGAAAAACAGGTTTTCAGCCAAGGACCCTGCATCAGTGTGGAGAGGCCTGCAAAACATCACAAACTACAGAAGACCACCCCCCCCGCTCAGGCAAACAAACACCTGGCTGACGACCTGAATGTCTTCTACTGCAGGTTTGAGAGGGACAACGACAATAACCCCCATCACACCTCTGCCAGCCCCCCTACCACCCCCCCTGATACTCAGGCTGCACTCAAGATCCCCCGCCTGTCTTAAAGCCTGTGCTGACCAACTGGCTCCAATCTTCACGCAGATCTTCAACAGATCCCTGGTGCTGTGTGAAGTCCTCTCTTGCTTCAAATGCTCCACCATCATCCCCATCCCCAAGAAACCCTCCATCACAGGCTGAATGACTCCAGGCCTGTTGCTCTGACATCTGTGGTCATGAAGCCTTTTGAACAACTAGTGTCGGCCCACCTGAAGAACGTCACAGGACACCTGCTGGACTCCCTGCAGTTTGCATACCGGGCAAACAGGTCAGTGGATGACGCAGTCAACATGGGACTGCACCACATCCTGCAACACCTTGACTGCCCAGGGACGTACGCAAGGATCTTGTTTGTGGACTTCAGCTCGGCGTTCAACACCATCATTCCAGAAATCCTCTCATTCAAACTCTCCCAGTTCACTGTATCCCCCACCATCTGTCAGTGGATCACCAACTTCCTGACAGGCAGGAAACAGCAGGTGAGGCTGGGGGAAGTCACTTCTGATATACAGACAGTTAGCACTGGTGCTCCCCAAGGATGTGTCCTCTCCTCACTGCTCTTCTCCCTGTACACCAACAACTGCACCTCCAAGGACCCGGCTGTTAAACTCCTGAAGTTTTCAGACAACACCACAGTCATCGGACTCATCCAAGATGGCAACGAGTCTGTATATCGGCGGGAGCTTTAATGGCTGGCGCTCTGGTGCAGTCAGAACAACTAGGAGCTGAACACACTCAAGACTGTGGAGATGACAGTGGAATTCAAGAGACACCCCCTCAGCACTGCTCCCCCTCACAACATCTAACAGCCCTGTGTCAACTGTGGAGACCTTCAAGTTTCTGGGAACTACCATTTCCCAAGACCTGAAGTGGGAGACTAATATCAACTCCATCCTCAAAAAAGACCAGCAAAGGATATACTTTCTGTGGCAACTGAGGAAGTATGGTCTGCCATAGGAGCTGTTGAGCCAATTCCACACCGCAGTCATTGAATCCGTCCTGTGCACATCCATCACGGTCTGGTTCAGAGCAGCCACAAATCAGGATAAGAACAGACTGCAGCGAACAGTAAGGACAGCAGAAAAAATCATTGGTGCTCCCCTGCCCACCCTTCAGGACTTGTACTCTTCAAGAACCAGGAAATGGGCAGGGAAAATCATTACATATTTCTCTCACCCTGAACACAACCTTTTTCAATTCCTCCCCTCCGGCAAGCGCTACAGAAACCTGTACACCAAAACCATAAATGTAAACCGTAAATTCATGTAAATTTTTTCTTTTATACTATCTGTGTATTGCTTGTATATTGTGTATTTTGTCTGTAAATAAGATGTACATTGTCTCTGTACATTGTCTCTGTATATTCTGTATATTGTCTGTACTGCTGAGAGACACCAATGGCCAGAACCAGATTCCTTGTGTGTGCTAACATACTTGGCCAATAAATCTGATTCTGATTAATTACAGAACTAGAAGGTTTTCCTGATCTAACAATGTAAGTCTATTCTAAACATAAGACTTTCAAAATGCAGGTTGCAGAGCCTCACGGGGTAGCCAGTGTAACAGTTTCTGAGTTCACGCTGAAATTGGTCCACTCCTTGAGGTCCAACGACAGGTGTCTCTTGATGTTTTACCAAACAAAGTTGCTAACTACTGAACTGCCAGTTACAGCCTATGTGTAAACTCTAACTTTTAATTAATAGTAATTGGTACTAACAGAATTAGTAAATATCATTTTCAAGAGTAAGTGATCTTAGTAAAATTGCACAGAGTAACGTAGCTTTTGGTAGCAGGTAAATAATCAGTCTCCCCGTCGATGACAATGTACAGCTCTTATATAGTCCCGCATTATTTTAAAAACCGCTGCTCCACAATAGTCCTCGGTGTCCCTGGCTATGGCATCCTCTCGTCCAGTTGCTATGCGACGACGGCGGCATCCATGTCTCCATGCATCCTCCAAGTCAGTTCCTCCGCTACGGTTGTTAGTGTGTCCTTCCCTACTGCATCCTCCGGTCAGGTTTCCCAGCAACGTTGATGCATCTTCAACTCCACCTGTATAGGGGAACACAAATAAAACACAGCAGCCCAGGGCCAAAAACCCAAAAACAGTAAAACAGACCGGGACGTAACAGGTGTGAAGGTAAAATAAAGGTTCTACAAAGTACAAGCTCATCAGTCATTTCAAACAGTGGTAGTAGATTAGGATGTGATGGCTAAAAATCTCTGACAATGCCTGCCATCTTCTTGAAAGACCACTAACTTAAAAGTCACATTATCTAACTAATCTAGAGGACTGACAGACCTTTATCAGCAGTAATCTTGGGTTCAATCATGATAACTTCACCAGATCATAAGTGGTAGAATATACTTTTTGGTTCACGCTCTAGTTTGGTGGTTGCTGAGTATTGTAATATGTAAAGTGTTGCAAGAAATGGTAAAAAGAAAAAACCTGATTAAATTCCTCTCTGAAAGAAAGAAAATCAATGAATATTTGGGTTGTAGAAGTCAATCAAATCAAGCACATACTGCTAAATATCATATTTCATTCTGTACAATTTTCAAATGGACTTTATAATGTTATGATTCAGATAGCACAGTGCTGAAATACCCATTAGTAATACATGCATACAATATATGCAAAGGCTTTACATACTGTACTTAACATTTATTATAATTTCCTTCAAATAAATATGACTGCACAAGTTTGTTCCTTGAGAATCATTCTGGAGCAACAACTGAACAGGCTGCCTGACCTACAGTATTTCTATAGAAAAAAGCATTGGTGGTGGTTAGTAACTTTAGATGAATGCTTAATGATTGTTATTGTCTGGAATTTCTGTGGGTAAATCCCAATGGTAAACTGTGGTTAAATGTTGTAGCAAATTAGTATTTATAGTTACATTAGCAGTATGCTATGATGGTTTTCAATTAGAAGAATTAATAAACAGTTATAGGACTCAAATTACATCTATTTTTCACTCCCTCACTCTTGCTCCTAAAAAAACAATGACAAAAAAAACCATTCACATATTAATACTGCCCTCATTCTACATGGCCCCAGTTTCAATACAAAATTTTTAGGGATAGCAAAATATCATTTTCAATCATAGCTCTTTCACACATACAGAGTAGAGCTGTTTTATTTATGTGACAATAAACAGCTCCAAAGTGTTATAAAATGAAGGTAGAATATTTAAAAGAGGCGGGGGTTTTGAATGTCTAGGGTGAGTTTCCAAAAATAAGACACATTTTCATAAAGTGGATATGCATTTTAAGTTACACTTAAAGACAGAACTGATGTGGAACATTTCAGATAGGTTTCCTTGTTGCATTCTTCACAAACGTATGTATATACAAAAGGAACTGTGTGAAATTAGCAAAATATGCTGTGTAACACTGTGGAGCACTGTGTCAGAGAAACACAACCCACATCTGATATGCACAAATACTCACCTATTCACACACACACACACACACAAATATCAATATACACTTCTTAAAATAAACAATATCTAGTAATAGAAATATACATCATATATGAGAAATCACTTGGTCAAAGTTTTCAACCCTAAAGCTTTCTATGTCCTGTTCTACTCCTTTATTGTTAGTGCAAAAGAACTGCCTAGGTATAAGTTTGACCTTGTTTTATTCTTTTTGGGTCTCCAGAAGACTGCAGGGTAATCCATTTTTGACTGAGAGTAAATAAGGTTCAAGCAATATTATCAATCTTTTGAATTTTGGAGAAAAAAAATATTATTGAACACAAATGTCAGCCATGCTATTAGCAAGATTAATTTGTGCCATTTTACATTAACAATGTCCCTACAAGAACAGCATTGATTCCCTGTGTATGTGTCTGACATAATTTCCTTCCCCCTTTCCTTCCATAATTCGAATGTAAAAAAGTGTATTAATTTAACATTGCTGGAAGGGGCCCACACTGTACCAGTGAATAAATCTCTGTTATTACTACCCACAGCTCCCTGTCAGGCCCATACATTTTCTCAGCACATCATAATTAATTGCACCACTAAACTATTCTGTTCAATTAACCATGAGGGGTATGGAGTAGACTGCCTTGTTTTAGGGCCAAAACATAAACAGCTTTTACATAACTACCAATCTGCTCTCTGAGTGCTCTGCGTTGGCACTGTGTATCACCCATGTGGTTCAAGCAAAGTCAAAGGACATTGTTTGAATTGACCAAAAATATTATGACTTTTACCTTTCTGTGAACTATGATAACATACTGATATATATAATGATAACGATATATATTTTTTTATATATATATTTTCTGGTACTGGAAAATGCTGTCAGAATTCACTTTACAGTTATTTACACTACTAACAGTATGTGTAGTATACCCAGTATACACAGTATGAGCACTATACACCAAAGACGCTGCTTTTGACTTATTATACTATTATACTAACATATTTAATCAGAAACAACACAACCACACCCACCTCACAAGTGTAAGCACACATTCACACCCACCTATCTATGCACACAACCACAAAACAGGACACCTCCTTGAATAACTTCTAAAAGGTTAGTTTTCCATAAACTAAAACTAAAAATTCTAAAACTAAAATTAATCCAAAATCATACCATAAACAAAATATTTTTCATCATTTATCTTTAAAAACCCATGAAGCATTTGTAATTAATCAGATGATAACTTTCATCATTTATCTTTAAAAACCCATGAAGCATTTGTAATTAATCAGATGATAACTTTTAATAACTAATATTTTTTTCTGTTGTGAATGTGACTGATAGATTATGTATTTCAAGCGCATATAAATCGTCAGCATTAAATGCTTTGGCAGAGAACACAAAATATTAACACTTAATATGTAGCATGTAGTGCCACCTGAGACAATGCACTGTAAATTTGCATTTACATGCATTTACAGTAAATGTCAGTAAATACACTGTACAGATGGCAGTTTAATCTGAAATTAATCATATTATTATTATATTAATATTTTATTTGGATTGACATTTTACATTTACATTTGCATATTTCATTTGGCAGACGCTTTTATGCAAAGCATACAACACAAGCCAAAAACTGTAGGGAGTCAACAATATTAGAAGTGCTGCATGAACAGGTTTCAATGGTTGGTCAGACAAGGTACAAGATAGCTGGTAGAGATAACAAATGTGTTAAACCATTAGATTAGATTTTTATAGTATAGTAAGAAACAGTTCTTGACATTGCAACGTGTTGGATCTTACTGATGTATATAAATGGAACTTTTGTAACCATCCAGTACAGTACAACATGCGTTGTATACATTACATTCATTTACTGGACTAAGGCAGCACTAATTCCAGTGCTAACGGTAACTGCCTCATTTGTTGGCTGACAGTTTCTCTGATAAACCCCCCAAACCCAAACTGACCATTGCAAATTGGTAATGAATGCTTGGCAAATGTTTATGCATTGTTCTGCACAGTTTCACGTTAATCCTGGTGACATGTTTGTCTCAGATAGCTTCAACAGACATCCACCTGTGCTAACTTTATGGTTCATTGTGAGCTGGACCCATAGAACATTTGCAGTGAATCACAAAGATGGATGTATTCCTATTGAACAGATAGAGAAAGATCAAACAGCCATCATAAAGCAGTACATTTTCACAGTGTGGGTTTCTGTTTGGATATATTTGCGTATTACACATGGTCCCAGTGGTTTGTTTGGCAACAGTCAGGGAGAGTGAAAGGCAGCCTTAATCCACATTAATCTGGGCCAGAGGCGAAACTGTGAGAGGAAATGGGGGTGAGGGCAGTGCTATTTTAAGGTTCCCATTCAATCATCCAGACCATTACAGAAACTGCATATCCAATTTATCAAAATAAACACCTGTCACATTTTCTGCATGATTGAAAATATCTATTCTTTCCCTGCGACACATAGGACACCAATGCATTCATATTTTTTGCATAGGAAGTAGCAGTGGTTGGTAATGAATCTATGATCAGCACAACAAGGTGACTACTGGTTACACCACTGTGTGCACTACTGTTACCATAGGCAACTCCAAGGAAGGCACCACATTTTCAGGATTAATCAGATATGTTTGACGAGTAATTAAATGCTTTACTACAATGTCAGATTTCATGGCCAACTTTGCCTTGAATCATTCTAATTAAACACTGTCATGACACTGTTTAGAGATTTTTTTTATCATCTGTGTTTTAAAGAAATGAAAGCTCCACGCTTATCTGTGTGCTGGGAGGACAGCAGAGAGCAGCCCAAACTATCACCCAAACATACCTTAACATAACTCATGATTGATGATTTCTATCATCTTTCCAATAAATTGAGTGTACAGTGTTTTTATAGTACTTTTTTACATTCCTGTTTAATGAGAATTGTTAGAAATATTTATGTGCCTGGGGTGGGAGTGAACACTAGGATGCTCAATTGTTTCAGTATTAAAATATACGGGTTATAGCCGATGCATTTCATTTCAGCTTGGTATGCAACATAATGACTACAACTTCAACACATAAAAAATATCCTTGGAAGTCATCTCAGAACAAATGTGCTGTGTAAGGACAAATACATACATAAACGTACTATTCCATTCAACAATAACAATTATAGCTATGTCCTTCCAGGTTCTGCCGAGGCATCACAAAACCATTCTCACTGAAAAGCATTATTGTAGTGTTCAGGCAGGCCTGAATAGCACAAACATACAAATGTACCATGGGAAGCAGTGCAAAATTAAAAGAGAAGGGAATAGGATAGTCTATCTGATCAGATCATTTAGGTGGAAAATAGATGGAAATGATCACTCTGAACAGCAGGTCTCCCTGCAGACATGCACAATTCAGAGTAATGATTCTTGGGATGTAGTTGTCTCATTTCTATGGTTGTACCAGTCACTAGGGTCTGAGATTCCATCTTGCCTCACTACTTCTCAAAAGTGTAACCCCTGCACCCCCAATTTCCCCCAAAGAATAGTGTACAGTATAACCTCTTTTACATGGGATCTTTGTGTACAATTTTTCAAAGGCTTCATACTTTGTGAGCCTAGTCAGTCACGTGGGCAGGCAGAAAGGTAAATTGTTCCACAGATATTTATCTGAAAAGCCAACATATTGGAGTGGTGAAAAGAAAAAAAAAGATATGATGCTGCATGGAGTAAATCTATAATTTAAGCTTGATCAAACCACATTTGCACTCCTTTCACCACTTAGCATTTTAATCTGTCTGCAAATTTGTTATGAGACTATGCTAAACAGAATGATAAAAAGGTCAGTCAAAGATCTATGAATTGGTCATGTAGATTTTTTTTTCATTTACCATCCTCAAGCTTTAATTGACTTCATTAGAATTAAATTGAGAAAAGGAGGCTGAAGGGTTTGTATTTGATCAAAAGTAGATTATATATGTTGAAAACCTTATTTCTATTACAATTCCATTATTTCTCTATTAATCACACATTCATTTTCTTTAAACTAACACTTGCTTATTCAATATTAATAATCATTCAAAAAAAGATATTGGCAAGGCCATCAGCAATGTTTAATTTATGGCAGACAGTTCCAGCTTCTGGCCACCAAGAAAACCATGTTATGTTTTTATCAGTGCATATAAAGTCATTCCTAACATGGCAGTTGCCATGGAGGCTGTCTTTTTCTTGTGTAATTGTGAAGGGAATCATATGTCTTTTTGTTCTTCTGTTCTTTCATTGTACAACTAATATTCATTAAGTGAGAGGAGATTCAATGCATACTGATTACTCTAGAGGCTTTGGGGTCTAGTCATGGAGAAAGCAGCAATTAAGGTATTTTCATTATCCATCAACTGCACTTTTAGATAGCTGGGCAAGACTATGCATGTCCAATTCATTCAGAATATTGTTTGAAAAAGTGCATATATAGAAGGAAAATAATATAGATCTTAACTCCATAATCAAAGGACAACATACAGTCTACACTACAGATATGTTGCTGCAATATGTGCATAGAGACTTCATATCGCACACATAGACATTAGTACTCTCACATCAGCTGGAACAAAACACTATAATTATACCACAAAAATAAAATTGAGAGGGAAATTGATTACATGTATCAAACATTTCCAAATTAAACTGAATTCGGCATTATACAAAATGTTACTTAGCCAACACACATTTCTAGACGGTACTATTAACTGGAGTAAAAGAACAAATAAAAATGCTTTTCCACACAATATACTTTTTGTATATCAATTTTACACATAATAAACATAAAAACAAACTGATTTACTTGCACTCTCAAAGGTTTTGAAGCTGATGGTGTATACTAGGCCTACACATAGTACAAAATCGTTTATGCAGAGACTATCAAAGTATGTGTTTCACACAATACGAATGTGTCTCACATTACAAGATTATCTGTGAGACTGAGGGCAATGCCAGAGTCAACATCTGAAGATTAAGCAACTGACAATTCATGAAAAATTCAAGTCCATTGGTATGTACCGTATTTGCTGTATGATTAATTTGAATTTTATGCAATATGGCTGCCTATGAATGTGACCCAAACGATCATAATTCATATGTCTAAGACTTAATCCATTGTGTACATATCTCTAATATGTGAGGGTTATGTTAGTCATAGATAAAGAGAAATTTATTTCAGGCACATCTGTTTACTTTCTCTATATACACTATGTGAATTTGTGACTATTGCCTGCACATCCAATGGTGTCACATTACAAACTTTTTTGCATTTAAAATTTGAAATACAATTCAGCCAAATGAACATATATTCACCATATGAATATGGCTGCTAAAACATTTGATCTTGCCAACTGCCTACTCATATTCATATTTCAAAGTGAAATCATATTATCAATGTCTTTTGAGTTTGTGAGTTACAGAATAGCTGACATGGTCATAAACCCACAGATGAGTTCAGCATGTACATGATCGTTGCTAAACAATGTCTATTAATTTGATCGGTGATACATTGATTATTGTATGCTATCCTTTTTAACTAACTAAATAAATAAATAAATAAATGTGAGTCCTACTGTTACAAAAAATATTCCACACACAGCTTTTGAATACATTTAAAAAATCAGAGTAAAACTGGACAGTGCTGTTGACAGTTTTGTGAGTGAAAGAACAGAAGATATGGCTGTAAGCACAGTATTTGAGCAAACCCAAGCAGTTTTGTCAAGAGTTATGCATGTCAGCAAAACAGGACCACCCAAAATGGTTTTTAGTGGCTTACAGTACATTATGAGTCTTTATCCTCAAACCATAAAACATATGTACTACAATATTTTTTCAACTCTGCATTAGACATTATATTTGCTTCACAGACACTCTTATCCAGACATAGTTTACAATCTTTAAATGTTATCTGTTTATATATTTGGATATTTACTGGGGCACTTCAGGTTAAATACCTGGCCCAATTGGAATCACTGTAGAACAAGACATCAGTAATTGTATAAGCATACCCAGCTACACCCAACATGCACTATGACTTATCATTTTCAGTTTAAAAGCAGAACTGTATATTTGAGTCTAAAAATGTATTTACTGCCATATCAGACATGATATAAAGAGTAAAGGCTCTCAAGAAGTAATATGCATATCATCATATCACCCATGTCAGATTATGACAAATTCCATTGAAATCGGTTATGGCAACAACAAATGATACAGCCTAGTTTTTGCAAGGAGATGGAAAAATGGCAAGAACAATAGGTTTCCATGACCTGAGATGTGGGAGGTGCTTCCCTTTTAAGTTTTGAAAGTTGAAAGAATGCAGTGATGAGTGCTAACACATGAGATGCAAGAGAGAGAAACTGAGCAATACCAGCTGAACCACGTGAAATTATCTGCATTATTAACATAGTCTGATACAATGCATGTGGAATTATAATAATAATAATAATAATAATAATAATAATCATTATTATTATTATTATTATTATATTAGGAGGAAAATAGAGATCAAGTACAATACAAAATTTCGTATTTTGTAGTTCAGCATATTTTAAGCTAACAATATATATTTCAAAATATTATTGAAAATAAGAGTATCTGTGTTTCCACTTGGTTTTCCTCTTGTCACACATATAGTGTTCTTTCTGGTACAAACAAGACTTGAGTGAATCTGAGTTTGAGTCCCTCCCTTTGTTACACAGGCTGGTATAATTACCACAAAGTGATCAGATTCCCAGGCTCCTTGTTCTCACAACATAAAGGATCCATGGTTATTCTTGCATGTAATTTAATCACAATTTATGTTCATACATCAACTGTCATACGATTTTTGTTTATGTACCCTGATAATATGTATAAAACTATGTAAAATCACACTCTTTTTTAACAAACCTTTTAAGTCAGAAAAGAACATTAAGAAATATATTAAACTAGAGAAAAATGATTAATTAGTATTAACATAATGAATTAATATTTCTTGAAACTCGTCTGAGAAATTATTGAAAAATATTTAACTCTTCTGTTTGCAGACTTTTGTGCTCTGTGCAGGGTGGCTTTAGTAATATCAGCCACCTACTCTAATGATAACAGCCTAAATCATATGGCTTAGATATACTATGTGATAATAGCTCTCAGAAGCCAGTCACAGGCAATGTGTGTCAGCACTAAAAGATGAGGATTTGTTTTAACTGTTCTCTTTGCTGTATGAGTCCAATTTTCTCTGGAGGAGGCAGCTCTTACTATAAATACAATGATATTTAACACTAATGTTCAAATAGAGAAGCACAGACTTCATCGACTCAATCCTCAGATTATGTTACTGTGTATACATGAAGAAATTATCATATGTTATGTTGTATTTATGTGATGTAAACACAGAGATATGATGTACAGCATGCCAAATGTGGCATTAAAGCACAAACATTTCTGTTTACATGTTCTCAGCTCAGTGCCCTATTCCCTAGGACAGCTCATAAACCACATTTAAAATGATGCTTTAGCTAAATGCTGTAAAAAGAGCAAAACTAATTATGCTTGCATGTCACATTTGGCTCTCTATAATCATGAAACTAATGCACAGGGCTCTTGCATCAAAGCTGAGATGGGGATGGGGATCATTATGGCACAATGATAAAGGTGCATATCCAGGTCTCCAACTGAAGTAGCCAATAACTTTTTCATATCCCATTCACCCCCTTGCTTCCAAGTATATTAGGAACATTTTTCTTTCACTAACACCCTTGGACATTAGAGGGAGAAATCATAAAAATCTGACATTTACATTTCAGCTGAATCCTTTTCAAATTAAATATACAGTTTCATTTATCTCTGCCTCTGAGCACACAATGTACCACAGAAGCACAGCATGGTTTGATAAGGATAGATGTTGAGTGGAGTGGGCAGTTGCCTTGGCTTTGAGGTAAATCATTGTCATAGAGGTAAACTGACTTCATTAAATGTAAACAGATGGATTGGTTTGTTTCTAGAGTATTCTGGTGGTTCTTGATAGGAGCAAACAAAGACAATACAGAAGGCTCTGCTGGTGTAGTCATACTCACCAGGGATTCATGTAAACACAATTTAACTGTTCTTTCTCCCCTTCATCAATCATTAAAGATATGACAAGGTCCTTTGTTTCACACAAAGACTGCAAACACAGCTGCCACTGCTGACAAGACCTTCCTCTCCCTGCTACCGCGTTTACACCTGTCAGACATACTGCATCAAAATGTGATTTACAACGCTTATTATCCAAATGGTACTAATGTCTCTATCATTGCACCCACTCCCCCGCCCCGAGAGTATAAGTCACTGCACAAACAGAATAAAGAATTCAGTTATGGAATGCTCTTTTATTAATGTGTATGTGTGTTCAGTTGTGACAATATATAATACTCTATATTTATTCATTGACTTTACTAAATAGGAACAAAAACATACTATAAAGTAAAAATATACATATTTGACAAGTAAAAATCTAATCTTAATGACATTACATATAGAAAAGTCATCAGTAGCATGCATTATCATGGTTAAGGTTAGAGAGCTCTTCGAAGGCTGCAGGTAAGGACACATTGACCTCCACATGTTGGGGGATGGCTAAAGGAATTCATCAAAAGCATAATTTACCATTTTTCACTGTAAAGAAATTTAAGGCTACTCGTTTCGACTTGCAACTCTACCAGGATGGGGTGCATATACTGTATATCATATACTGTATATTGTGAGACAACTGGTTTGGGAGGCAACTGTAAATCCAGAGGCACCAGCTGAAACATGCTAAAACACTGAAAAACACTGACATCTACATGTTTCAAAGCGTCAAGTGTCAAAAAATATCCATTTAATGCTGCATGAATATTACATTAACATTAGACAGAAGTCTGTTTTAAAGTCAAGCCACAGAGGGTGGCAACTTGAATTTGTAATGAAGTGGAATTTTACCTTTTTGGACATGCTCAACATCTTTATGTTTGCTATAAAAAGCTGAAGCATATATTGAGAATGAACCCATGTCCAATGTGAAATATTGTCGAATCATTATGTTTTTGGGAAATTTGCATGTATATGTCCTAGAGCCCTTGTTCACATAAAGACAGTTACAAACCCCTACATTTCCCTGAACATTTTGGCCAAAAGCCTGGTTTCCTCTACTAAGAGTCTCAATCTTTATCAAAAATGGACATTCCCTCATGACAAAGATTCAAAGTATTCATCCAGATGTAACAATAAATGGTTATGTGAGCGCAACAAATGTTCTAAATTGGTTGACTCAATCTCCAGACTGCAATCCACTTGGCCATTTTTCAATCAAATCAAGAAAAAATTATACAGATATTTTCTGGAATATGACATGTTATTTATATGGGCTTTTTAATCACCACATATTGTGTACATAGAGTAAAGTGCTAAATACTTAATCTGTGGCATTACATGTAATAAGACAATGATCGAATGCTTTGTTTTTAAATAAATCAAAAACTACATACTTTTCAGGTTTTCACAGTAAATGTAAATTGCAGTTGTGATGGACTGTCAACTCATCTCTTTTGAAAAAAAAATTTCATCATCTTGATTAAAAACAAAACTATCTGCAGATAAGAGGTGATATATTTCAATTAGTTACTTCAACAAATCAACCAGATCATATATTAATGATGTGCTAAAATCCAATGCAGCACCAATGACAGAAGCAGGGTGTGAAATACAGGGGATCTTACAGGGTCTGAGACCCCTTGATTGACACTTGAGACCCCCTGAAAGCCTCAACAGCAAAATTTGGGGGGTCTCTGTAAAAATGTTTAAAAAATTATTTGTCACTTGCAATTGTCACTAAAAATGTCTTTTAACCCTTAAAGCCCGACACGTGCAGCCTGCGTCTAAATTCACATCCTTTCTTCTTGATTGAATTGCTCACGAAGTATTCATCGCTAACGATGCTAGTTACTTGTCTATGCGGTGAAGTGTTGGCGAGAAAAATAATTTTGAATTTACATCAAATTTAATCATAGTTACAATCTGCATACAGCTCTGCGTCCATCTCCACACCCATTATTCTTGTTTGAATTACTCATGCACTCATCATTGCATAGATATCACAAGAAAGAGCGTAACCGGAGCTTTGTAATGACACTGGTCACATATTTGTACATACTGAAGTAATCACGTTATGCAGACAAATCAAACTTCTGCAAAGTAATATCTTACTAATTTCTTCACCCATTTTCACACTCCTGCTTCTTGGCTGAATAAGTCACAAAGTCCCTATTGCTTCATAGCGTAGCCTACCGCATATCAAAATAAACAGCAGAATAAGCCTGGGTGATGTGTGTATAGCCTAATTGATTGCCTTGGCTTGCATCCATGAAACACGCCACCCCCTGTATTTTGAAACCTACCTATATTTTGAAACCTACATGTTGCCAGGTATGGGTAGGGGGGAGGACCCCCCTACTGCCACTGGGTATTTCACACACTGGACAGAAGTGAACACTTAGAACATATTCAGATAGAAAAGAATGATTCTGTGCTGTATTGACGGAACCATGATGCATCAAGGAGACTCTTTATCACATTTGTGGAGTCCAAATCCATTTCATTTAACCTTGACTTCCATTAAATCCGGAGTTATCGGGCTGCCTTGAATATAGTTTATAATGTCTGTCATGGCGCAATAACTCTGATTTAATCTGGCCTCTTGTCATAAAATGAACCTTAAATCTGCTGAGCTGAGGTTACTTGTAGTATCATCAGTTGGGCCTTGGGAAGAGAATTGAGCGGCAATTTTCTGGAACAGTTAGACATTACAATGAGTGTTTTGGAATAATTTTAAGCATCCCCACCAATCATCTGAAATGAAAATGAAACATGAAAAAAACATTTTTTTCATAGCAATAATGGAAATTATTTGAACATTAGAAATTTGATGAGCAATGGAAATGTAAAAATGTGAACATTCAATAGATCTACATCACAATAAGGAAATCCCTCATGCTATTTTTTATTTTATGCATATTGCAACAAATCAGAGTAAATCACATGCTGAGGGGTCAGGATTACCTGCATTCAGTTCCTCCTTGGCTGGAAATATTTTTTATGTTGGTTGTTCAGGAATGACTGCCAAAAGTAAAGTTTAAGGGTTTTTGTGGCATAGATAGCTTGCACACCTAATTTCCTTGTTTGAGTCTGAGTTTGAGTATATCACTACCGTTGATGTCAGGGACAGAGCCGATGGCTCATTGCAGAGGGGGCGAGGACCTGTAGTGGGCCCTTATACAGCCTATTATAGGGTGTATGGCGATGCAAGACAGATCCAAAGGGAAACTTATGGAGACGGAAGGGCGGAACGGAGAGAAATGCGGATTACAATGTGCTATTTCAGCACACCTCATTCCGTGAAACCATTTTTAAATACCGTGGCTCCGTCAGCAGTGACGGCGTGATGGGAAATAAAACAAGACAGCCGGCGATCGCCTAGTTCCTACTTTGGGACTCGAACAGAGGGCGTAATTTTTCTGTTTGTACACTTACACAAGGATACTTGACAGCGAATAAAGTTTTCTGTAACTCTGTTGTGTCTCTGCTCATTCAAAATAAATATTAGCTAGGGGTCAGTCAAAACCATTATGCCCTCAGTCTGACTTTTATTTTTTGCCGCAATCAAGACACAAATTTTATTCAAAATATTAAACTAAACAACAAAATGCATGTTGAGTCAGGCAGATTGGGCCCAAGGTGGGCCCCTTTGTAACTAGAAGAACCGTGGGCCCGGGGCAGCCGCACCCTCTGCCCCCCCTGGTCGCTCTGCTGCTGACTGATGTTCATGATTTAGATGAGTCATCTCCTGTCCTGAAAAGAGAATGAAAGCCAGAAAACTTTAGGGGTAAACAATGTTGCAGTTCAATCAAAACTGATCTGAGACTACCTTGTGCAGTTGCAGTAGGTTTTCGGTGCTACAAATAAATGAACCAAGCTGAAGCAGTAAATTAACACTGATCCAAAATGTCCTCTTCATTCAGACTTTGTATAGTTACACAGCCAATAAGCTGACATCAATAGTTGAGGAGAACCATTCTGGTTGTCATCACACAGCACAGGTGGTGTCAATAGATAATCAGCCCTTATTCCAGATAAAAATGCACCAATAACCAAGCCAAATATATTTAGCTAATTTACTGGAAATTTAATCCATTTGGGTGCTGGTAGAGCAGAGAGGTCAAGAGAGCGATAGTGTATGATTTTCATACTGGTTTCAACAGCCAATATAAATCCTGCTGCATAAGCTAAAAAAAGTGGACAAAAAGAAAAAAGCAATCAAAAATCCTGGTAGCTCAGAGGCATTCATATTTACCACCCCCCTGCCTGAATACCAGCAGCAAACTGCCAGCTCTTTTCAAAAATCAATTTGACTTCTCAGAGATGACATATCCATAATGATAGAAAGAGCATAAAAGTAAAAAAGATCTTACTGAGTTTCGGGAAGGTTGTCAAATGTGTTGCATTCAGACAGAGATAGATTTCTCAGGCACCTTCAACTGAAAGTGCATGTGTATGGTTATCTTAGCCCATATGAAAATGGAATGAACAGCCCCTTTCCATCCAAAGGCTCAACTACATGTCAAGTCTACATAGCGTTCACAACATGATGCGTGCACACAGCAGCATCCCAAGTGCTCACAAGAAACAACCACTTTTCTGTATCTAGATAGCAGGTTCGCCGTGGCAGATAATGATTGGCAGTCACAGGGATTTCTCAGAGGAGAGCTAAAGTGTGGAGAGAATGGTTTGAAGGCAGCAGTGAAAAACCTATTTCCTTGAGTCCAAGTTTTAAGCGGCTAGATAGCCAGATGCTAGATGGAGTTGTAGAACCATAAAAATTAGCATTAGGCTGAGACAAATTTTGAATCCAACAACATAATTTAAATATATCTGAGCAGACCTATGCATTGTTTTTTGTGGAAAAAAAATGTGACTTTGAAGATTAAATCAAATACAAAAAAATCCACTGTTTTCACGGATGGCCCTTAAAAAACTGTTACTGAACTGAAATTCTTGTTATGTCCAATTAAACACTTTTCCTGAGTTTATGTTTTCCAGGAAAGCATCCTTACCCTGTGTCCTCCTCAAGCATTGCCTCCAAGGCACATGGCTTCACGATTTGGGAGGGAGGAGTGCTGCTGTTTCTTGAAGATCTTGTTTTTATCTCGTATAATTGAGGCAAATCCAGAGACAGAGTACAATAGTCACAATCAAAGTTTATTGTTACAGCTGATTACAGGAATCAATCAGAACATACTGTCACATTCACATTCAACATTCACAAGGCCCATAAGGCAGTCTCTATTATTTACTACATCACAACCTCAGCTTAGACATGCATAGACCTGTGTGCAGAAAGTGTTTCCAGATATCTTAAACAATTCTTTTTTTTGTCTTCAGTTTCCCTTTCCTTTCCATTATTATGGATTCAGCCTCCACCCCAGGTGAGCCTCAGTGAATTGACTGGCATAGCAGGTCACCTACAACAGAGTAAGAATAACTTGCAAAGGAGGATTTAAATTCTTATTATCTAGTGGGCTTTTAAATTTATCAAAGATGGCTACCAGATGTATTCTTTTCCATCCATCATTTTATTTTCTTTTTATGCTGTTGTCCTCCTCTCCTCTCTTCCTCTCTCTGTTAACTCCCCTTTCCCCTCTCTCTCTGTTTATGTTGTCAATCTGCCAGGTCAGCCCTCTGCTTGCCATCTGTAGAGTGATATGAATCTTCCTCAGGTTCTCTATGTTTCCTTTCTTATCTCAATCAGAGGAGGAGGGGGATTGTATGACCAGAAGCTCCACTTCCCAGGTTACAGTAAACACTTTGCCAGTAGGTGTGGCTTTTGTTTGGGGTTTGGCATGCTGATGGCTACACCACAGAAGGCTCTCCATAGCACAGCAATAGATGTTACTAAGAGACAAACTGGCTGCCTGACAAACGCTCTTCATTGAAAGGGCCAGTCTGTGTTACACATATTAAAAGGACATGTGATATGACAAACCCCCGACCAAATGCTATTGTGAAACTTGATTTACGTCAGCCCTCTTACCCAGGCAACTGCCACTGTGATAAATATTACAATTGCCTATTTTCATCATTTAAAGTGCTACTTTGCATGTTTCTTTCAACATCTAGGCATGTTTTATCCAGAGGATGGATGTTTTTAATTGTAGAGGCAAAAACTCATGTTTCCATTCAGGTGCCATTTTTTGAAAAACCTTCTGACTTGTAATGACTGTTCAAATATACCATTCAAAAGTGAATTCAACATGGCCGATGTCCAAGGTATATCTTTCTTACACATCATTTATGTCATAGTGTAGGGCTAATGTGATTGATATGACACCTCCATTTCAAGGTATTGACAAACCACGTGATTACTTTGACTTAAAATTACCTTTCAATCAATTATCTCTTGTTAGCTTTGTATTACAATGTATTTGTTTACTCATGATTTCCCCTGCCATGCTACATTGACTAAAGCCTGAAGTTGTAACCCAAAATGCTTCATTTCCCTCTGAATAAAAAACCTCATGTAACCTCATTACTTAATAAATAAACATATACTTGTAGCACAAGATCATTTACCCACAATCCCTTATGTAGTTGAATAGGAGTAACATGGCTGCTACTGCACTGTCCATTCTTTTTGTATCCTTTGCATTAATATGGTCTTTGTTCGCACTTTGTTCCTAAGAATAGAACCACACCCCCGGAGCACAGCACCCCCCGGCCCACTCCCCTAGACTGAGCACCCCAAAATTTAAAATGTACATAGCCACTTTAAAAAATGTAATTCTGTTTACAGATTTACTTGCACTCTTTTGCCTACTACCTTTTCCATTTAATGTTTTGTTATTTTGTTTATTTATTGTCTTGTGTATTTATTCATTGACTGAATGTAGCACCATGGGCCCCAGGGAAACATTATTTCAACCCTACTGTATACTTGTATATGGATGGGCTGATAATAAAATCACTCTTGACTTGACTCTTGATGTGCCACAGAATTGGAAGAGCAATCAAAGCTCCATTGGAACCAAATGTGCACATGTAAACATGGCCTAAAACTGAGACTCAGCAGATGAGATTCCTTTCTCTGTTATTCATTTCAGTTCCAATTTAAACAGAATGATGTACTGAAGACTTCGCACTGCATCCTTATATTAAATGTGCTGAAAAGTATCACACCTTAATCACTGATGAGGTCAAAAGCAATCCTATGATTGACAGTATAATCAAAGGACTCAAAACTGAATCCTTAGGAGGCACATATGCTTCAATTTATCATATCTTTTGCCATTACAATAAAAGAAGATGAATATATTCCCAAAAAACTAACTATGGTAAATAATCCTGAGAAAGAGTTAAGGTTTCTGCAATTGGAGGGAAAACATAGATAATTCAGAACTTTAATGTTACAAATTATTCAGTAATTTCCAATGACAGTAAGTACAGCATAAAGAAGTACTAAAAACTTTTAAAAAATAAAATTTCAAATACCTGAACTGATGATCAAAAGTACAGAGCCAGGCAGGTTTCATACACATGAAGATAAAACATACCTTAGGAAAAAATGTTATCAAAGGTACTGTATAATAACTACTTCAAGAGACTTGGATACAATAAAGTGCATACAATAAAGTGTCCATGATCAAATAAAGTTCAAAAATACACTTTAGGTGTCCAGATGTCCAGGATTCAATGTATTACAAACTTGAAACAGCTATATAAAATAGGAAGTCTGTATCTGTTATTGCCTCAAGGCGTTTTAAGGCATTCTGTTTCCTGTAACATGAAAAGCTTTGTTGCCATCAAAAGGGTACAGTAGCTAAAACTGGAACTGCTGCTTTTAACAGTGCAACTCAAGACGTGGGCAATTCTGTAGCTCCTTATGCTTCAAAATGCACTGTCATGTTCTGCCTATTTGTTTGGTTGGATTTGTTTTGCAATGAATTATGTATGGATGAAATGTGTTAGGCTTTTCCCATTTTAACCATTTTACCATACCATACTTTTACCATTTCACCATACCATGTCATATTTTTCCCATTTTGATGCAATTTACTTCAGTGTTTTTCTTCTTTTTTGCTTGCATTTTCAAATAAACAAAAGCATGCAAGGGCAAATCCTTAAGCAAACCCCAAAAAATGCAAAAAAAATCACAGGTTATACCATTATCCAAAACTGCTTTTAGCTCCAGCAGTCCTGTCAGAAGAATGGTAGCATTTTATCTTCTCAATGACCAGAAAGTCACTACATTTAGAAAGCACATCAGCCGGAACATTGATCGTTCATTTTTATTCCAAAATATCCATTAGACAGATTCATGTTTACTCAGATCAACTGGTATGCAATTTATGCAAGTCGTTTTGTAAAACTGGCCGTTTAATATCAAAAACGCACTCTACTTATCTATATCATCAATGAACTTAACTCTGTTTGCACAAATAAGCACTTTATCAAACAATGGATTTTTCTTAAACATACACTAATAAGGACACAGTGATTGTACAAATGAAGGCAAGAGCCTGAAATTGTGGCTGGCATATGATTCTTTAACAACTATGCCCATATGGATGCAAAGAGCCAATTTTTCAGAAGTAATGACAGCAAACTTAATTCAGGTCATTTGTGATGGTCAGAAAATGTATATGCATGGGGAGAGTAAAAACAAAGAATCTGGTGGAGTCTGCTGCATGTAGTGGCAGATGAAATAATTAACCAACAACACAACATATTTCAGTGAGAATCACAATCTCTTATAGGCTGTGCACAGGAGGAGAGCCACTGGACAACAGGCTGTAATGACATCACCACCATAGACTATTACACCTAATCAAAAATTGAACTGAAGCACAGGACTAACCATCTGTTTATATGACTCACGTGAACTTTAGCTCACTGTGAGATCACAGAAAAAGTGAGTCAAATATGCAACACTTCTATACTGCCAGGGCCTGAGCAACATGCCACATGCTCTACAAAACAATCTTTTTTACGTATGCAAATTTGAGTCTGCAAAGGGACAGGGACAAAGGTCCAGATTAATTCAAAACATGACCCTGGTATGACCAAATACACCCAACCTTAACAGTGTGAAGGTGGGGAGTGTGAACCAAGAGGCCTTAGTCAAGAAATAATATCCAATGTCATTACCAGCTACATAAGTGTTGCCCTTTGATAGGGTATAATGGTGGAGGTTAGGCAGTGCCTTTCCACAAATTAGCAGTATTTTGTTATATTCACAAAAGATATTCACATAAGTAATACGGTTTGTTTTAAAAGTGTACACTGGTTGGCATGAAGACAACAGTAAATTCTAGAGAGATATGTTGCTATGCTTGCATTATTGAATGGTACTTAATCCTACCCCGCTGTTTAGCACTGAGGTTTTATTCTTTTCATTTCATTGAAAAATGATCACATCTGTGGTGCAAAGACCCTGCTGTGTTGCTACAAGCTGTATATATAAAGATGCACACCCATTTTCTTGTGCAGACTGTGTTCTAGTTTTTCCCCTGCCACACCAGCATGATGGTGCTTCAGGCTCAAATCTCAATTTCTTGGCCCTTGAATAGACAGCAATTGCATGGAGCTAACTCAATTGAGGAGACAGAGCTGCACAGCCACTTGAATAAATTGGGGCCTCGGCTTTAATTCAACCTCACTCATGTAACACACAAACACATTGCAATTCCATTTTGGCTACAACACCTACAATTGGATGGCTTTAAAAGCAAACTGTGCTCATTATATTGTACAAACTCTATGAATATGTTTATCTGGCAACCTGGTTATTTATGTACAGCTGCAAATTAAATCACAGCTGGCTTGCTGGATTGTTGCTATTCCTATAGTGTTATTAGACATGTTTTTGTTGTAACACAATTTAAAAAATGCCTGCAGCAAATATTCACTGAAAACAGGAGCTTGTTTAAATAAATCAGAATCAACTGACTGCATAAAAATTGTTATTGTATGTAGTCACTGCTGTTTTCATTTGATGCAAGTGAAATTCTTGGTTTATTTGAATTATGCATGGTAAAATATTTAATTTGTTTGCAATAGTTTTGCCTCTTGTGTATAGGGGCTATGGTATGATAGGATACTCATGCTGTCACCATTTCCCATCTTATTCCAGGCTAACAACATCAATTACAATGACTGCCTAGAGTATATTTTGAAACAGCTTTCTTCAACTGGCAAAATTTAACATAAACTATTTCAGCCATTTTATTAGAATGTTTGCTATATTTTACTTAACAGTTTTGACTATGACAAGCAACAAATTGCAACCACGGCTGCAAAAATCTGTGCAGTCGACTACCCGGACACATTAGCATTTTCATCAGTGCACACTTTTCCCTCAAATACCAAAAATTTACTCAACAGTTTGCTCTTAAAATTTCAAATGATCTGTAAGTTGAATAATACCAGTGCTTTTTCCTAACAGAAAAATCATAGGGGGCTTTAGATTCTATTAGAATGACTGAAATGTTGACTTTACTCCCCCATTGGATTTAATGTAATTCATATAACAACATGCTAACATTTTATGGCCTGAGACCCTGCAGTAACATCCAAACAGATGCTGACCCCCAGCCTCTCCTACCACCTCACTAAACTGTACCACCCCACCCCACAGCAGTGTGTATAGATTTCAATAGAGATGGCACCATTTCAATAGAGATGGCACCATTCGTTCAAGGGTTTCTGTCTAATATTGCTATATTTGTGTGTGTGTGTGTGTGTGTGTGTGTGTGTGTGTGTGTATACACACACACACATACATATACATATAAATGACAATGTGAATGTGCACTTACCTGTAACAGTATGCTTACTACTTACATATAATATACATATATGTCAATTATTTATATTTTGGTATATCACATTATATTTTTGCTTTGGATTAAAATAAATATTAATATATTTTAAATGCATTTGCTGTATACTCTTGGGCTTCTGAGTATATTACAATATATTTCATTTTTGTATAGGCTCATATATTCTAAATATCTGAATATTTCCTGTTTTGCCCATGCACACGTTGTGCATTGTTCAATTACTTGGATTATTAATGCAGTGAACTTTTTTCACAAGAGCACTAGCTCTCTCTTCTCCTATGCTGAGAGAAGGCTCCTAAATGGCAATGGTGGAGAACATTTACTACAGGGAGTGCTGTGTAAACAATGATAAATTATTCAGTGCAGGTACATTGAATCAGTAAAGTGCTCTGCAGTAGCACTATAAATCTCCAGCTGCTCCAAGGACTTCCAGTTTGCTACAGATATTGTTACAAGCTCTTCATTACCAATGAACTGTGCAGCTAGCAGCTTCAAGAAGAAGTGAAAGTTCTCCCAGGACATGATCGAACTTGAATGTTGGTTTGTAACATGATCATTCTTTGAGAGACTCAAAGAGCATTTTTAAGCATTAGTTTGTGTATTGCTTAAATATTTATCATACATTGGCTCTTGAATGGTTGACTAGATTAATACATTTTTCAAAGTATAAATGCAGAATTATGAATTCTCATGATTTTTCGGTGGCCTTCTGTCTTTTAACTAGACCAGTCATAGCTCTTGTGTGGAACTGGGGGACTCTTATGAGGAATAGCTTTCTGACCTTTTCTTCGTTATTAGAAACTGAGCACTAAAACATGGTATTAAAAAGACACAAACCATAACTATATATGATACTATAGAAAAAGGGTGAGTGTTATAGAAGTAAAATCATTTAATATTTCAACCATGTAGTTATATAGGACCTTTAAAATCCTAATAAATAATTCAACACCTTCATGCATTCTGAAGGAAGCTGTCCACAGTCATTATTTGGAATAGTTTGACTGTTTTATAATCCTGGTGTAAAATCACAGCCAGTGCTAACTCTAGGCCGCTAAGCACGTGCTCTGTATGTAGTATGATGCACCTGTTTATGATACATCATCTAAAAGTACTTTTCTCTCATTGAATCAATCACACAACGGAGCTAAAATAGTTTCTTGTAAGAGCAGCCATGCTTTACTTGAGCCCTCTCTGTTTTAAGCATTTAGTTTTGAGGAGCACACTTACAATCAAAGGCAGAAAAAGCTATGAAGATTGAGGAAGGTATGAATAATGGGATGTGTCATTCTTAGATCCCACTACAAGGTTAGAAGTGCATGCATCTGTGAAAGTATGCTCAGTATCCATGGGCTTCAGCTGCAGGTCTGATAATAGTCATCAGCACAGTGAATTCAAATGTGGGAATTATTAGGTTATGAATACTCTGAACAACACTGCGATTCACTCTCTGCTCCGTGAAACAACATTCTGCATGGTGCTAATTACATGTGCTTTGCATGAAAGACCAGGCATAACCCAAAGTGCCTCATGCAGTACACATGAATGAGTTTGGCAGTGGTGAGATATATTTCCATGAATGCCATTAATAGATTTTAGTCTTTTTTAATCCATTGCAAATGATGAAATCTGCATCAATCCAATCCCTCCTACCTGGCAGCCCAGCACTGGAATAATAACAGACAAATTAACTCTTGTGCTGCCACAGCGTATGAGGAGCAATCCGACCAGAATAACAACAAGGGTAAATCTGAAAGCCGAGGATTAATTATGAACTGGTCTGATTGAGTGCAGCCATTAAGGGTCCACCTGTCACCAATCATTCACTGAATAAAGGGCTGCCGTGCATCAGTGTGCTTTGCCTCTGGGGTACTTTCTCCCATGTGTCAGTCTGTCTGCTTCTCATCCTTGATGATCTGATGGTAGGCAGACAGGTAATGACACTTCAGCACTGGCACTGGAATCGAGGGGCACCTTTATCGATCCATCACACCTAACTGCGGCCTTGAAGACGGTGGCCAATTTCAGCTCTTCAACACAGAGTCTTCCACCGGGGAAAATAAACTTAATTGTGTGCATGTTACACATCTCCACTCTTCTCTTTTTAAAAGTCACCTGCAGTGGTTCTGTGAAGAAATAAAGTGAAGGAAAGTGACTGGTTATTGGACAGAATAGTGAGCCAGTGTGTATTCAGCATTGCAACCTAATCACTTTCACTGGGATTATTTTCAGATACACAATGATTATATATTTCCTGAAAAATTCAACTCAGTTTCAAGACTCAATCATGTATACATGTTAAGCAGTACTGGCAAAGTACTGACAAGCTTTTGGAATGGATCTAAGTGCGCTTAGAATAGGTATTGTACAAATCCAAGAGTACATATAACTGTCATTTTATGAGATGGCTTCTAAGTGATTTCTTAAATTATAAATGAGTACAATGAAGATGAATGAAGCAGAATATCTTGCTGGAGTACTGTACACCATGGCATCTTAATCAACTTAAGATAAGAGTCCAGGACTCTAACTATTACAATAGTTTACCATTTATTTAAATGGGAACACTGGAACACTGCTATAACCCTTGGAGCCAAAACAATTCAGAATTTAAATACATATTTGTTTACATGTCTGATAGAGGAATATAAAATAATTTGAAATGGCAACTACTTTAGCACCAACTTAATTCCATTTCAGAATCTTAATTTCAATTTATTTTGCGACATGGATTGGTTTTTGAACATCAGTTATTTTTTTTAATAGATTTGTTCCAAAAATGGTAACGTATATGGATTTTCAAACATGGATGCTACATATTGCTGTTACATGACTAATTGGTAACCTTTAAAACTGTCTATTTTAAAACATGGGTGCAGTGATCCTAAATCATTCAGAATGATGGCTTTGTGTTCAATGACATACAAAAAATACTACATACAATTAGAACTCCAATATGATTAACCTGTCCTTTTTCATAACAATGTCAATATCTTATTCTAGCTTAATATAGCCTATACATCAGAGACAGGATATATATTTCATTTTCTAAAGGAAATAATAATAATAAAAAAGGACACGTTAATGGTCTTCCCCTGTGAGCACAATTTTAATTATAGATTTTTTCAACATGATTGATTTGAAGAAAGCCAAAGTAATACAATTTGTACATTATAATATATTAAATATTTGATATCCATTAAATTTGTATGAGTAATGTCCCAGAATGAATTGGTTGCTTTACAGGCTTTGGTTTTATTGCAGTCTAAATTAAAAACTTTCTTGCTCTTTAAGGGACAGAACCCAAACTTCAACATTTTGTCTGGAATGCTACCAATTTTTAGGTTTATCCTAATCAACTAAAAGTAACTATTTTCTGTGTCACAAAATCTACTTAGATACAGTATATATCATTGTCGAACTGCTCAGTCTTTTTTGTTTAAACAGTCTCCAAAGAGTTTCCTTTTAAAGCACAGCAACACCACATTGCAGAATTTTATGAGCCAACTTGGCTGAAAGAATGAGTTACAAATGTCAACATGTCAGTCATGTAAATTTTAATGGTACTAGTTACAGTTCTTAAAATACTTACAGATTTATGATGAGGCAATTATATCCTCATTACACAATATTGTTAATGATCCACTACATTCAGCACAGTTGACCATCAGGCCCTCTTGGCCAAACTGGGCATTAGAGTCACTGCCCACAAGTGGTTTTCAAATTACATTCTGGGAATGCTAGATAATAACCTCTCCTTCAAAATGAATTTAACATCAGAGACACAGAGCTGATGATTCCTACCATAAAACAGCCATAGATGGATCATCTGTTTCTTACTACCAACTCAGCACAATTCTTGCTCCAGGGCCCAGGGCACCCTGGACTAGACTACTGCAATCCTCTTCTTGCTGGCCTCCCTGCAAGTGCATTCAGGCCTCTCTGGTTGATCCAAAATGCACTAGCTCAGCTGGTCTGCAATGAACCAAAATACTGTCATATTATGGCTCTGATAAAACTCTGGTTCAATCTGTGAAGCCATATCAAAAACATCTATTGTCAAACCCCACACACCTGCACCCACACTATCATTTCATCCTCAATCATGGCTCATCTCTGCTCTGAACTTCAAGTGGTGGAGTGAGCCCCCAACAAAAGTCAGGAGAGTGGGGTCACCCTCCATTTTTCAGCACAGAATGAAAAGCCACCAATTCTTGGCTCCCCACACCCTGATGCCTCCCCCTCCTAACACTGCAGTAAATGTTTGTGATAAAACTTGATTATATACAAGCAAATTATAAGCATTGTAACCTAGTTACAGTATATGCTGTAGAAACACCTTGTGGTCAAACCTTTGTGGTGACAGGAGCTTGTGGAAGTACAACCTTGGTGGCTGAAAATGGTGATAGTAGTATATGTTTATATGCCTTATGACAGAACGTATTATCACAACATTTCCCACAATGGTGCTATATTACAAGAATGACTCAAATAATCCAGTATCTACACAGGTACATGTCTGTTCAGCACTAGTGAGTGCACGTTTTGTAAGTCCCTCTGGATAAGAGTATCTGGAAAATCAACAAATGTAAATATAAATATTTTTAAAGCCACCAGGGTTCTGATCAAGTTCAAACCCATATTTCAACATGGCCACGTTCAGACTGCAAGAATCTATTTAATGCATCTCAAATACACTTGAAGACACACCAGCTCAATTCCATGCTTAGCATTCAGACTTGTAAGACAGTGTGTAGGAGATATTAAGCATATGCGTTTTATATTTATTTCTTACCATAAATCAATTTCAGTTTTGTGATAGCAAGTACACACACATTGCACCGTACAGTATAGTTTCATTTATTTTTTCATTTTCAGTGAGTCATTTCATCTTGACCATTTACCGAATAGAACTAGCTAGTTCATTATCTTAAAAACACTGGCATATAATTGTCACAGTTAAGGACAAATGCTGTTTGAAACCAGGGGCCTCATTTATCAAATGTGTGTGCACAAAATGGTGTGTGGATTTGTATGCGCATTCATTCACACAGAAAAAATGACCAATCAATAGGAAATGTTTCAGTGAGTTACACAGGTTTTCACATGTGCCTCTGTCTATGTGACACACACAATAGTTTGTGGTGAGAGCTACAGCAAAGATAATCCCACACCAGTTCTTGTCTTGTCATGCATGACCAAAAACTTTGTGTTTATGACTTTATTCATCAAAATTTTACCTTTTTTTTCTTGAATTGGTGTATATAAATGGGGCTTGTAACGATGAGTTCTGGCGCCCATGATTAGAATACATAAATCAGGTCAGGTAGCCATCATTTTAAATACTGCTCAATGCAATAGTGACAGTATCATTTGTTTTGATGGAATTTTGTGTGGAGCCACTGCATAAGCATCTTGCATTCGGTGCTGCACTGGCTGTCAAGGTATCAGCCAACCCAGTGTTCCATGATGAACCAGTTATATCATTCAAATAATAAAGGACAGTGCAAATAAACTGGTATCATTCTCTTTGAAATGGAGGGGGAAGTGCCGTGTCATAGGGGTTTGAATTAAAGAAGCTGCATGAATTTACCATCAGTTTCTGATGTGCATAAACCATCTGTGTCACATCCTGAGATGATAGCAGTTACAACTGTGTCCCCAATTACCCCTGCAATTCCCTGGCAATATGATCACCAACTGTCAAGTGGAGCTGACTCAGTCCACCTGCAATGACTATTTGGCTATACTTTTGCACTGCATTGTACATCATAGTTAAGTTCCAGTCAAACCATTTCTTTTTCATTTAAGCAGCCTTATACTTGTCTGAACTGGCACCATTAATATCAATGGTCATACATTGCAAAATTGTATTTTTTCACACAGACACTATCATTTTTATTTTTGTATCTGAACATTCCTTTCTTTCTTCCAGTCTCCATTTTTCCCATACGCAAACAGGGGGGCCTCAAGCCTTTTTAATGTGCCATTGCTCAAAATTTAAATGAACATACATGTTTGAACAATTATGTACAGATTGAAATTTATCAACACTGATTCTAAAAAAACCTGCATGACCTATAATAAATCAGACAATATATCAAGCCCACCAATGTAAACTCAGCCTTTTTGAATTAGATAGGATCAGCCAAAGAAATATATGAAAAAGGGTATCTGTATGTGGATATGATACTCCTACTGTATTAATAAAATTGCAAGGACCCATGCATTAAGACTATACATTCACTTTGATACTTGTATATTGATTTGGACTATAGACTCTTATGGTAGGTATGACATGTTTCTACTGTGGTATTGGTCATAAGGCTGAAGTGAGAGCTAAATTCATTATGAATCCCCATGACAGATACATGTCTAGTTGTAAATTATGTTTAATATTAACAGCCGTTTTTTTTTGTTTTGTTTTTTGCTGTAGAGCAGAAACCCATTTGTTTGAGTATGGGGCAAGTAAAATATTGCACAAAAATTGATTTTTTCTTTCCTTCCTGAGATATTGGATCATGGTCAGGCAAAGTTGTTTGCTTGATAGCTGAGGTTTCTCATCTGGCATGAGAAACATTAGTGGGTAATATTACAATATTCCATATTGGAGTACACTGGGATATTAGAGAACAGCAAAAATCACTCCTTAGGTTTTACCCACAGACACTGTTCACTTCTAGAGGGGATATTAAAAAAACTCTCTATCTGCAGCATCTGCACCAAAGACAAAAAATGTATTTCCTCCAGTAACCTCAGAGATGTAAATTGTATTTTTATATTGCTTTCATTAGAAGTAGGAAAAACAAGTTCCACAAGGAAAAAACCTTCCCCTGCTAGATATGGATTTTACCTTTTCTTTTTTACCTGACATCACTGATGCAACATTTTCCTATCTGCCAGTTCATTACCATCTATAAGTCAGCTACCTTATATCTTTCATCTGTGCATCATCCATTCCAAGCACAGTACCTTTCTGCAAAGTAAACCAATTTGGTTTTTCAATTGCAGATAGTATTAAACAATGGCCTCAGAGTACAAAGCTGTCCGAATAGGAATGATTTATTACAAAGACAGAAGCCATTGCATCAGGTTGGAGAGCTCAGCAGTGTAAAATAAACTCATTTATATTCCATATTGCCAGACCACCACACTTAATATTCCAGTCAGCTTCCCAGCCATGCATTCTGTTGAATTTGACAGCAATAAAGCAGATGTCTTTGAGAAGTGTAAAAACAATATCAAACATGTTTCATCTGATTATTGTCATGCCACAGCAACACCTCTCATGAAAAGAAATAGGGCAAGTGCACACCTCAGTCCATGGTCTGTCTATGGCTTAGTGTCCCTGAGGTGCTTATTTTGTCATTGTCAGTACAATTAGCTTTGTCAGAAAATGTTTTGTGTCAGTAAGTGCTTGGCATTCAGCTCATATGAAGGACCAGCTAAATCATGGAGAATTATCCACTGCCTAATTTTAAATATGCTCCATAAATATATTCTGCAGATTATTTATCACTGACTACTTTTGTGAATTACTTGAAGACTGTGATGGGAATGACTTTTCCAGGGCATTGAGGTCTTTCAGCAATGCCAAATGTACGCACATGTATGCGCATGTATGTCCAGGCAAGTGACGAATATGTGCATTGCAGCTGTTTTTTGCATCACACTATAGTTTATCTATCTAATATATAGAAATACCCGACAAAATCTGGAATACCAGATTGAAACGCTTATACCTATGATCTAATTTAATAAGTGACCCGTTTTCATTTTATACTTGGCCTATATGGTCACAGAAAACTGCAATAGTTAGAGCAATTGCCCATAGGCTATTTAAATTAATATCCTTCCATGTCTATCACACACTGTTTATTATACTGGATGTTTAGTAATCTAGAATACTACAGTACCACAATAAATCAGGTCATTAAAACTGAACTTAATGACTTGCAAAAATATGTAAAGTGGAGTGACTTCCATAGCTCATCATAACTGTGGTTATGATTATTAAAGACAAATGAAAACAGTCAATCTCTTCAATACCAATCTTTCACTTTACTGCCACAGTCCATAATGCTTTGTTTTGCTGCCATCAATCTTGCCTCTAATTAGCAAAGTCAGATTGGGCTAATTGCTCTTCATGAACTACAAGGTTGTCATTGAAATCCCCCCACAATATGATCTCTGAATCCCATATAAATTGATAATTAATGCTCCAGGTGAATGACTTCAGGATTGATTTATTATAGAAAAGGCAAGGGGGTGTCATTTTAAAGCTTGCTTTCTTGTTGTTTTCACAGTCAAAAAAACTTGTCCCAAGTCCAAATGAAACCTGCCATACAGAATAAAGAAATACCATTTCATCAATAGACTTGCCTTAGGCATGGCAAACAAAGGAGGCAACACTCAACTGATGAGTTCAACAATAAATCAACACAAACTCCTCATCTCTGATGCCTACTGCAGATACCTGCAACAAAAGTATATCCAATAGTCCACTGGATAAGAGCCAGATAAGAAGCCTGTTAGCCAGGTGCTAAGAAAGAGTGGGTTTCTAACACAAAACAGCAGCTGCACCACTTGTACAACTATTGTAAACTTTTTGGAAATAAAACAAAAAGAAGGAAGTTACATTCATGTTTACAAGTGCCAGATACTGTTTGTGCCTTTCAAAAAGCACAAGCTGATTTACAGCCCATTCTTTTCAAGGAAAATTTCATGTCCCTTGAGAACAAATCCAAGATCCTGCACTCTCTCTGTATTATCATTAAATTAAAAACCCATCTATTTACATTTGCATGAATTAACATGGAAAGAAAGCCACAATACCACGACTCCAATCCCACCCCCTTATAGAAGATAACAACTTTGTGGTTAGCATTACAATCAAGTGATTTAATTGATACAAATCGAGAAATAATGTCCCATTGGGATGTTTTTTTTTTTATGTTTGGCTGTGCAAAGTACAGAGGCTGGGCCCTAATTGGTCTGGCTTGTCTTCTGAACACTGTACCCCTCCTCTAGGATTAGACTTGTTCCATTATAATTCACTCACAGCAGCACAATGTACTTTAGTAGTGGCCCATGCACCGCTATTAATGATACCAGAATATAGGGGATATTGCCTGTGCTGAAATACATAGCTTGAATCAAAAGTAACTTTGTAGATCTGACCTATTTCTTTCAGTAACAACAGTAAGGGAAGTGTTATCTGCTCCCATTACAAATCATTTTAAAATCTGTAAAATCCAAGGAATGGCTTTGACAAATAACAACATGCCACAATATACACTAATAGTGTGTGCCTGATTTTGAAGGCACAAAACCACAAGTCCCTAATGCAAGTGCAACTGTAAAGCATGAGTCGGAAGAGGTGTGGCCTGTGCAATTGTGGTATTTTGACAAAGCGTAAAATGTGGTTCAGGTGGCAGCAAAAATGGAAAATGGGCAAGGGAGCACTTTCTAGTTTGAGGTGCAAGGAAGGTGTGACTGTGTATCCGTGTGACAGTGACCTCATAAAATGAAGAGAAAGACAGCAGTAAAAGACAATAAAAATGAGCCAGTTGGCCAATATCCTGCCTTATTAAAAGCAGTAAACCAAACACTGTATCTACTTATTTCATTACACCTGATATTACCCGACAGATACAGTATATACATATACATATACATATACATATACATATACATATACATATACAGGTATAGGTATGATATTTTACATAGTCTGTAGTGTTTTTATTGTGCATGGACCTGTATATGTATATGGTATGACTCAAATTATGGCAGCCTCATGGGGAAATCTCTCTACAAATAGGTGGAGAGACATAATTATTTTGATAGCACATGTTTGCATTATCAATATCACCCCAATGTTTGTTTTGAAATTTAGTTTTTTTTCCAATGAAAGCCTTCAAGGGCACACATAAACATGTAAAAATAAGTTATTATTAACTACAGCAAATAATACAAATTGTAATTCTGATCTAATCAATGAGCAAGTTGAAGACCAATATTTTCTGGTAATTTTATTGTTCCCTGTGATCTACCAATCCATGAAATCTGTGTGAATTCATATTTTGTGTCAAACACCAATCATATCAACACGACATCATTTACACTATAGGACACATTAAATGAGTACCAGGAAAAAATATTGTACTGTAGTTATAATGCTGAGTTTAATTTTCTTACCTCATCACACTGATTTCATGCATGTTTTCCCACAGTGGTGCAGCATGAGATAAAAACAGAAATGTCAAGTGCTGGATTAAAACATGTTTTGTCTCAGAAGCTTTTCACAACTGGCTGCCCTGTACCATAAGTGAGTAGACACAGAAGACAGCAAGTTAGACAGTAAGTCACAAGAATGTAAACTGATTTTTGTCACATTTATAGAAAGATATGCGTGATCCATTATCTTTTTGTGGGATCTACAGGGGACCCTACCCTTGGATAAGATTTGTGATTTGCAGTTTGCTTTATTACATAGTTCATACTACAAATGCAGTAATTCTGTGTCAAGGATTAGTCCCCTTTTGCATATTAGTCTTCAGTATTGGATACAGTACAGTGTTTGTGTATTTTCCTGGAAAAATTTACATGTCCCCCCTGCAAATAATATAAATAATATAAGTATCATGGAATATAAATGTGTTTATTCCCTGTATTTGCATGGATGCAGTCTGTTATGACCTACCTGACCTAACCCTATGTCTTATATCCAAGGAACAGCTTGTCAGTTCACACATGTGTATAAACAGCTTTAAGAGCATGTACATAAAGTGAAACCACAATAACAACTAGCACAATTAATTGTAAAGGCAATTTTCACTACTTTAATATTGTTGATTAAAATAAATAGCCAACAAGAAAGCAATGTTTTTAAAGCACTGCAAAGCATTCTAGATTAATGGTGTCAAATACTGATGGACTTTCAGTGCATATAGTACAGTAACTATTACATTGAAAAAAAACAAATGTTAAGATTAAATGGCATGCTTTTCAAACTGATTAGCACTTTGCGGAACAGAAAGATGAAAGCTATTTTTTACATATCAATATGAAATAAAAGTAAAGAAGAAAAAAAGATATTAAACGTGATGCTGTCAAACAAAACTGAGAGGGATTTATTACTCAAAGTGTGATATTGCTAGTTTGAAAGGATCATTTATTTCCAGTTGTAAAATTTAGGCAACTTACAATGCCTCTGTAAGTCAAGTTACTGTACTTTAAATGAATAGCAATTGCTTTCTCTGATTGTCTGTAACCCACATTTGGAAAGGCTAAGAAGTGTATGACAGTGAGAAAGCTGCTGTCATGCAAGCTTAATATTAGAGTGAAATATTCTGGGAGGAATATAGGGGTTTCAAATTTCAGCCACAACTCTGAAAACTCTGGTTAAAGTAAAATCAAAACCACTGAAATCCAACCATTCCATACGACAGGAGGTAGCACAGGGTGCCATGAGGGTGACAGGCAAAACATTGGAGCATTCAATTTTAGCAGGAGAAAGAGATGGTGAGAACACCTGGGTACTCTGCCTCCAAATCGAAGCCTATCACATGAGCTGATCAATATCCTCTCTGATCCCCTCTTTGATTAGTCAGCCATGCTTCCTTCAAAAGGTTTGGGGATTTGGGCTAGGTTTGTGGAGGAGGGCTTATTGACCAGTCTTCCAGTGCGGGGGGTCTCTGAAGTGCAATGTTCACACTGTACTATCTAATTTTGTGTGTAAATCCTTTTAAGGAGGCATGTTAGGTTAATAAAAATGAAGCTTGGACAAGTGGGAAAAATAGCTGAGAAAATTGCGCTCATTCCCATCTCTTGAGTGAGAGATGGAGTCTGAGTCCAATTGCATACACTTTCACTGAATATATTATGTCTGACATACTTACTGTATGATCTCTGTGGTTAATTTACTTTTACAGATCTGTAGAAAATTGATCAGTTTTCATATGAAAACTATACTAAGGGTTATAAACATGAAGCTGTGCTGTCTGATGTAAATGTCAATAATTACAACGGTGCTGCATTTTGGTGGAATGATGGCATGATTATTTCATGTTACACCCATACCATAGTGCAGTCTCTGGTTTTGCAGTTTCTGTTCAGATCCATCTCTGAGGTTTTTTAATTCAAACCCTGGCTGAGATCAATAAAGATGATAACATGGGCTGTATAGTGCTGTGTCCCAAAGGAAAGCACCTTATATTTTAAACATTATATTACATTATGCATATGGATCATACATTTTCAAACTACTGCTTCATGATACACAGTGACTAGTGTATACAAAGATGTGCTCTCCATACCAAAGTGCTGTAGCTGACTTTAGATTTGTATCTCACATGTTAAAAGAATAATAAAATCAATACACAAAGAGGAAGAGAAAGATAAAAGTGAGACAATAAACAATTTGACATCTCTAGGGTGCAAACAGGAATTTTCCCTTTGTTGTTTACGTTGTGGTATTGCCAGTTCTCTTGTGATCCAGCTCCTTAAAAAAATCTTTGCTCAGGGTGGGAAGAAAGGAAAAAAGAGAACTTCAGACATCCTGAGGGTGGATGTTGATTTGAAGAGAGAAGAAGAATGATTGTCTTCACTGTAAAAAAAGAAACAAGACACTGGTTATAGGCTTTGATGGGTGAATGTCAGGAAACAGCAGATTAATTGGGGTTGTAGTCTCCATGGAAAGTCAGGCAGCAGCTTCCTATGATTGACTTATTTTCCTGGAAAAACATGACAACCCACATAAAAAGTATAGGTTGATGCTTTTTAAAGACTGTTTCTTTTAGGTTAGCCATAAAACGAAAATCATCTGAAGGTGAGTGTAATATGGCAATGATGCTCAATAAGAGAACATTTGTTTTTATCAGGACACTGAGCTATTGGTCAAAGAGACATATAATTATTACAATTGTTTTGTTTCACTGTCTAAGAAAGTGGCCCATAAGAGAGAGTGGTGTTGAAATATTTATATGTTGTGTGAATATGAGATCATAACTCTAGTATTATTGATACTTAATCAACTCCATAAAATCATAATCTGATCGATTCTTACCATATGGGCAAAAACAACAGTAGAGAACGAAAATACACACCATGACACATGAACCAAGGAACTAAGAGGCTTAGTGTAAATATAGTCACAGAGATGCTGTTGTATTATGCCAAGCCCCATTTCAATTTCATAACCCATTCACATTTCCATGAATGGCATTATACAAATTATGCAAAGTCACATCACTGAGACTATTTGGAAATGCAAAGTGTCATGTAGCAATGACAGAGACAGATTCATGAATTCCAGGAGGATCGCTTTTCATTTCTTAGAGTGCCCAACATCCAACATGGCCAGAGCTACAGTGAGGACAGTGTCCCAAGCCAGGAGCCTGTCTTCATATGTCATCTTTTTAGGAAGGGAAATTGAGGACCATATGCAGCCATAGTTTATCAAAACAGGAAACTGGGATTGGGTCAGATATCTCAGTAGTGCATCATTCTAAATCAGCCAAAGTGTATTAAAGGTTTATCCTTGGCTCAGCATAATTTGTCAAGATCTTTATGATGTCAATTGACCTGTTTTCTAGGTTTTGTAACTTTAACTACAGAATAGATGGACTTGGATCAAATGTAAACAGACCTGACCACCTGAATCATCATGGATTAATATTTTACCATTTAAAATCAATCATATTTACTCAAAAAGGGGCGTAATTAATCATTTTCATAGAGTACTTCACAGATGACAGAGAGTTATAAATGATATAGCATCAACTGGAAAGAAACAGCACAACAGCATAATCTTTAAAGAATTATCTATTTTGAAGCTGTGTTGGTTTAGCAATTTAGGGGATACCTTGCAATACCTTGAAATAGAAAGATCTTAGGCATTACATACATGTGTATGTCAGTATATTTATTTAACAATACAATAATAATCAATATAATAATTTATTAAATAATCAATATAATCCAATTCCTTTATAACGTCAATTCCTTTTTTCTGAAATCATTTACCCAACCCTGGCACTTAAAATAATGGTAACAGCTGTGCACAGTGGGATAGAAAGACTAAAATAAAAGTCCTGTGGCTCAGGAGTACTGTTTAACATACTTCTATTTCCATTCTCCTGTGAGAATGGATCAACACTATGATTGTTGCATGTCTTCAACCAGGCCACAGGATAATTATTATGACAATTTGAATGTGTGTGTGTGTGTGTGTGTGTGTGTTTTTAACAATGCTTCATTAATAATGCATTATAAATAGCTGGATGAAGGGAACAGCACTGTGTGTGATATGAAGTGACCTCTTGTTATTAGCATTAAGAGAAACCATTAGTGAGTTGCCTTAACCTGTTTTAATGAGGTCTTTTCGCTCTGGGAAAAAGGCAGAATTGCTCCATGATTGAGGAGTGGAGGCATAATTTAAACCATGTGTTAAGTGCACAGTTTACCCTCAGTCCTCCATGTTTCATGGCTGTATCTACTCTATCTTTCTCAAGGACGTAACACCAGGGATAATATCTGGGATTAAGGGTACAAAGTCTTTAATCCTAGATACTGTCTAGATACTTCATACAATGCATGCAGTATATTATTCTTAGATATGAACACAAGCACAAATCATACTGTTGTCATCTAGTCACACTGAGGTATTGGTCACAGATGGCTCTAGCTTCCCAGTCTACAGGGCAATGACTTGGACAGGGTAGATATTTGCTTGTTAAATAAATAAATAAAACCAACACATGGCTGTAAAAGGATACATCATTTAGATAATGGAGGGCTATAAAATTAATGAAGTGATCAGAGTTAATTAAAAATGTCCCTCTTGTTATCACCATTACCAAGTGACAGACATTGTAGCTGTCATATAAGAACGAGTCAAAAAAACTGAGATAGGCAAACATTAACTTTAGCAATCTCAGCTTATGTGGTGTGAGGGGGGGGGGGGGGGGGGGGGGGGGCAAGGACAATGTACCCATAGGGAGCATGCTGTCTTGACAAGATGAGAAGACGCCAGGGCATTTCACTGCAGACATGTGATGGAGTCTCATTATTTGAGCACCACTAAACTAGAGACTTTCTCAAGAGTGTTTATTACATTCGGCTGAGGGGGAAATCAATATTAAATGACAGCTGTTTAGTCCACTCTTGAAGAACTTACTGCTGCCCTGTATAGTCTGTGACTGCACTCACCCAGGTGACAGTTCCCATATAGAAGAGGGGGCCTGACTATAGCAGGCAGCTGTGGCTTGTGCAATGGGCTCTATTACCCTGCTAATACAAGACTGCCACTGCACAGCAAACTGCACACAGGTTTGAAGGCACAGCATTAATTCAGCATCCTGGGAATCACAAAGAATGTTCTCTGATAAATCGAGTCTGATGCTCAAAACATATAAGCCTCACGTTCACAGGCAAAGCTCTTTAGCAAGTGGGGTCATCTGAACTCAAGGTGGAGTACTGCTGTTTGTTGTGAAGGACAGAGGGCAGATTAGCTGACAGCAGAGTCAGAGCACAATAATATAGAAATATGACAACATTACACTTTTGAGAAAGTCTCTAGGTTAGCAGTACAAAATCAAATCAACTCATTTCTTATTTGTCTTTCCAATGGCAATCAGTAATTTTCATTGTATTCATTTCAACAGTATCAGATTGGTTCACACAGAGGATTTAATATTCCTGCAATATTATGCAGTATAATGATTTGCCACTACATCTGGCAATCATATGTTCTTTTCTTATAGGTTTTATAAGCATTCTCTTAATACAGTACATGACCCTCCATGGTATCTGCTTTGGCAGACATTTTCTTCAACATTCCTCAAATGATGTGGTACTTGATATTGTCCTTGTCTGATGTGGCTAAAATTGCCTAAGTGAGATACCCTGATATTTCTGCAGCTAACCAATAATTTACCATTTAGCTCTTCAGTGCACATCAGCTTGTAACATGAACAATTCTGCTCTATTTTAATTGCATCCTTACTGTTAAAAAGCATGTGTTCCTTGATAACTTTGATGTCAAAACAGACGGAGAGGAGCGCTGTAAATTTGTCAACCAGTGTTTTTCTTTTTGCTAGCAGCATAATTATTATTTATATATTGGAACTGGAAGTTAATGATGGTAAATATTTCTCTTCCAGCCAAGTAGAACAGCTTGTGTTGGTCCTGTAACATGCTAGTGCCCCCTGCTGGTCCACCCATGAAATGTGTAATTGTTTATTCTGAGTCCATATGGCAGATGGCAAACATAGACAGTATGAGTTTATGGAATATTTTCCACATTAATTTCTATTGACTGTTTTTTGTGACTGCCAAAATATTTTTGTCATCGCCCACATCTTCCACTCTAGTGATCTAACCTAATCTCCACTTTCCATATTTAAGTTCTCCATACATGTTTGACAACATGACCACTATAATGGAAATAGGCTTTACTGAGTATTAGAACAATGTTGTAGCATGAAAATCACACAAAAAAATCACAAAAAAAACAGATGGGTGTCTGTTCTGTGAATCAATCAAATAATCTGAAAAGGAAGGAAAATGAAAGGGGCACCAGAATAGCTCAGTAGTTAAGGTGCTCGCCTTGAGCACAAGCTGAATTTCCCAGGTTGAATCCCAGCCATGTTGTCAGCTAATGAGGACAGGGAGATAAGAGGTGGGTGTGTCAGCTGTGGAAGAACTCTTGGATAACCCTCAGAGTTGCTCTGTTAACTTCAGCAGAGTGGTGCCTATGCTCCAATGAGTGCCCATTCTGCTGTAGTGCAAAAATAGCCACTGGCTCCTTATGAGTGTATTGGAGGATTGCATTCTTCTTGCAGAGGTTTCCTGTAGTGAGATGAGCCCACTACTCTATACAACCGTCAATTCCAACATAGGGTTGCATAGATGGGAAAAGTGTAAAAAAGAAAAAGACTGTAAATTATATATAGATGACATGGCTTTGAATTAAGCTGCATAAAAATGTATGTGTACCTTCTGCGCTGTCAAAATATCTGTGATGATGTAATTAATTTTGAATCAAAGAACAGTCTATGACAATAACTAGAGACTGCAGATTTAGCTTAGCGTGTTAGCTTCTTCTCATGAAAAATAACAGCAAAATTGTCAGTGTTTCACTGAAGACCACTACTCCATCTGCTACAAGGGATAAAACAACAACCAAACTTATGATTGCTTGTCAACATACAAAACATAAAGGAAGGATAATGCTAGATCAAAAACTGTATGAAGCCTCGTCTCTTTAACAAAGATGCTGTTATAAATTATATACGCTGACCGGAATCCTAGGAGCTTTTCCCTGGGGACCCACCAATTGTACAGGGTAGGAATTCGGAGTCCTGACTCTGCCGAGCCGGTGCATCTTTATTTACAGTATTCAAAACATAAATAGACATAACATTTTACAAAATATTTGCTAACTAACAGTAGGTTCTTTTGTGTTTTTCAAATATAGGTCAACTTGAGGTCTGATTAAGCAACTGAGTGCTTAGATGGAATGAACAAGCCTAGAGAAAAAAAGCCAGGGAAGACAAAGGGATCTTTTTACATGGTATCTAGATCACAGAGATGTTGCATATCTTTAACATGAAGAGAAAATAAACAGTTGCATTTGCTGTAAAGAGAGGTATACATTACAGTTGTTTCAACATCAAATCTCCATTAGCCATTATACATACAGCCTATCGTCCCAGATAGGAGATGGTATCCTGATAATGTTTCAGGAGAGCTTGGATCACATGAAATTATCCCCCTTGATGACAGGTCTCTTTTGGACAGTACCAATGCATGTATCAGCTTACAAGATGGTCATAGCCTGTTAGCAGTGCACATATTCCAATTGCCAAGCACAAGGGGAGCCATGTTAATGCTAATCTGTTCTTTGGACAGACAAAATAAACAAAGCTATTTCATTTATTGCATTTTCAGAGACTGTATTTTCTGTATTTTGGGACAAGTTCATATGACCACAACCACCAATCAAACCAGACAGAAAGGAATGGTCTCACTGGAGTTTTCCAAGGTTCCACCTGCACTTGAATACAAATCTGTACTAGTGACAACTAGACAAGACCATTTCTATTCATCAGATAAATGGAATGCCTGTAATGACAGGGGCATTTTTAAAAGTCTTGTTTTAATCTCTGTAGATTTAAAGGTCACTTCAATTCCAAATACCATGTTCCCAGCTGTCGTATCAGATTTCAGTATTACCAAGTTTGTCCCCAATGCTACAAGGAAACAGACACATGAAACACACACACACGCACACACACACGCACACACACACGCACACACTGCATATGTAGCTGAAGGTTTTGTTGTTTGATAATTGTTGTAGCTGTTCAAGACAACTTGTGATTAGCGGTCATTAGTGAATCATCCCTATTTCTCTTTATCCTTTATTCCTTGGTGATGATTTTAAATGAAAATATGATCAGTAATGTAACACATTATCTTATTATTTAATCTGCTTGTTTAATCGGCCTTGACCCATATGCATCAAAAATCCCACCTCCAGCAAAGAAGCAGCATTTAAAGGACTATTGGTTCTTTGATACAGAAACATTAAGTGTATCCTATATAACACATTCACAGGGCCTCTAGCTGTACTTTATGTCTCCTACAAAACGTCACAAATTGGTTTGCTTTGTCCTTCATGTTAAACTAGGTTCTACTTTTATGGCATGATGGGACATGCCATTAGTCATCAGGACATGTTATTTATTTATTTATATTGCTGGTTACAAACATCTTAAAAACTTGAAATAGATGCAACTTTGATGTCAGATAAGAAAACTGATGATTAAAATGAAACATTTCATTTACTGTGCTCAAGAATGCAGGTTACCAATCTAGTTAATTAGTCAATTTCACACAGTCATTCCAAGAGCCAGTGGTCTTAAATCTTAAATCTTATGCTTATAAATCTTGTGCCCATTCCAAGCAGTTTGTTAAATCAGAAAAGTAAATTAGTTATTAACTGACTACATTGAATTCTTTGTAATCATGGTTAGCTAACTAAGAATGCACAAGAATTCTTGGTGAAAGTTAGGTTGCAACTGATTCTTTTGTTACCACAGTAACGTTATGCTAAACCAGATGTTAGCATACATTCAGTTTAGCCTGCTAGCTTAGTTGCAGTAGCAAGAAACATCTTGCAGACAGCAGCTAACTACTTGCCCAACAATTGAGCACCACAAAACAGAGTCAATAGCTCGGTACATGGAAAAACTGTGTGACCATTCTTATTTTTATAAGAAATGGATGATTTATTTATTTCCGTTTAATTAAAACAGCACTTTGGCACAGCACTCTGTTGTTGTTTACTTGTAGCTAGCTAACTGGTAAATGTGCATAAGATACCATTGCAGGGATCATATTTAAAGGCATACCTACATCAGAGTGAATGAAAGCTCGCCATACATTAATAATTTCCCTACACCATTTAATCAGTCAGCTGTAAGAAATTCTTTTCATTTAATGGCTTGAGCAAACTCAGTGTAACTACACATCTTTTCCCACTAACATGTTCTGTTACATATAGTATGTAGAATACTAAAAGGACACATCTGTTTTTACATGAGGGGGTAACTGACTTTCAAATGTGTCTCTATAATTTCAGCACTTTCAGTTCATCTAGTAATAATTGCCACTCACTAGCCAGAGTTAGCCAGTGAGTGGCACTTATTACAAGATAAATGTATTCATGCGATATATACATTTCATGTGCGCTCATACAGGAATACATTTATTTCTCAGATAAATATCAATGTATCATACCTGAACATAGTAATAATTTACTCACATGCTGCCATACACTTTTGTGTTCAAGATTAGAGATGAGACAATACCTTCCTAATACTCACCATCGTCATCTGGTATTTTAAAAGTGCGGGGCTAAAATTCTCCAAACACAACAGCCAAAAGTATGCCTTTTAAGCTGGCCCTAAGGTTCCAGACTCATTCAATTCAGCATATTTATATGACACTGAATTGTAGCCAGCTGTTGCAGGTAGAACAATTAGACCAGACATCACTCAATGAAAGCATACAACATTTAAATGAAAATTGTCAACAAACCAATCTTTGAAAAAAAATTAGATACTTTGTTCATTTGTAGCATACTTGCCACATGCATAGTACAAGTCATATTTCACACCATGTATTGCATTTGAAGCTTAATTCGAACAACCATACAAAACAGTGCAAATTTCCTTTTCACTAGGACTTTTTTTTCTATTCCAAAGGTGCTGATCACCAGCAGTAAACAGTGTTGTGTTCCAGTCACAGTAACAGGACAATTGGTAATGTCACCCACCAATGTCATTTCATGCTTGGTTAAGTGTGAATCAATTTTATTCCAGGGAACAATAATTTGAGATTTTATAACATTTGAATCAGTAGTCAGAAAAGTGTAATATAGCTTTGATTAGAAAATTCAGGCCTGTTTTAGGCACATCTCAATTCAGATATGTTAGTGTTTATCACATTTTTGTTGTTTGTTTTCACTATGATAAGCCATTCTAAGAATGATGGCACTGTCAATCTAAAATATCATCTTACCATCCTGACAGTACATGGCTAGTTAGCTGAGTGTATTTGATATTAAATTACATTACTTATATATTTGCTTATCCAGGGGAAGTGGATAAGCAAATATGCCTCCTACATTCCACATACAACTGGATTTTAACATATGTGATTCAGGTAAAATTTGCTAAAGTGCACAGTAGTAGTGCCCTATCTGAAATGTGAACATGAAACTTTATGGTCATAAGTTCAGTTCCTTCCCTATTATTCCAAACCTCAGTACAGATAACCACTTTCCATCAATGGAAACAAGAACACATTCAACTTTGTCTTATGCTGAGATTCCTACATGAAATAAAACATGAATTATTTATTCTTTACAAAGATTCAATGATACTTATAATAATGAAATATATGCTGATCTCAGAAATGTTCTTGCTGTAAACACATTCCCATACATAAGAAAAATACACTATATCTTATACATAACTATCATATGCGTGATGACCAGTATATAATAACTGTCATAAAACTATGAGACATATGAAAATTATTTATGACTAATACACTAAAATCATGTCACATGCCCTGTGACAAACCAATCACTATTGTCTGTTGATTCTCTTTCCTTCTTTCTTTTGTTAAAGAATGACCCACTTCAGGTTGAGCTCTACTGTATGTAGTCAGTCATATATCCTTTGATGTATAGCATTAAATTTATTTTAATATTTGTTGTTTAAATTATGTCACAAAAGTATGCCTTACTGGAACTCTTCCAGTTTTTTTCCCAGAACATACTCATTTTGTAACTGAGATTATTTCATTATATTACCCTGATCAAGGTAGGTCTTTAATAAATGATAATCATTTTCCTTCTTGTCAAAATGAACTCAGGCTTTCCAGGCCTGAATTAGATTTAGCACAGGAAGGTACACTTCCACGGGAGAGAGCACCTCTTACAACAGGAGAGTGATGTATGGTGGAGGGCCCTATTTATCATTTATAGGCAGTCTCCATGCCTGGGTCATATTTTAAGATACATGCTGGATAAAATTGCAGCTTAAAAGATATCATAAAGCTACAGTTTCTGATGTTCACTTTGCCAATAACCTGCACCCAGCAGGAACAATTGAGTAATGGCCTCCTTTCACAGTTTTCTTCCAAGAAAAAGGAAAAAAAATCCTCATGGAGTTATTAATAACAGCTCTTTCTGTCATTTCTTCCTGGAAATGCCCACTCTGGCACTTCGACTCAACTCTCTCTTCACTCTCTCTCCTTCTCTCTCTCTTTTTCTCTGTGCTTGCCGCTTTACGTCTCACATAGGGGCATCCAACAGCTGAAAAGATCCAGCTGATACACTGTAAGTAAACACTAGCAAGAGGGTCACGAATGGCAAGCAAGAGTGGAGATCTGTATGCTCCTGCACGTCCCTCTCTATGTTAAAGTAGAGGGGGTGCAATAATAGATGTCTCTGAATGTATGTATTTATGCTCTCCTATTACTCCCCCCTCCTAGATAACTGCTTCTCCAGTGCAGGGCATAGCATACTACTTGCTGTGCATTGTGTTACCCTGGCAATATTTCTATTTATGCCATCAGACAGCTATACAAATAGATGAGGTACAACAACATGACATTTTCTGTACTTCAATTACTTTGCAGGGCTGGGCCATGTGGGTTAAAAGGCAACAAACCATAACTTTCCCTGACATTTCCTCCCCCCCAGTGACCATTGATGGATTCTCCCTGACAAAGCATTCATTATCACAAAGGACAGAGTGTACACTAAACTCTTTTTTCTGTTCCTGTTTCTTCTCTTTTTTGTTCTTCCCTTTTGTACTAGAAATGAAACAAACACTGGTGTGGAATGAAATGGATTCCTACCATTAGAACAAAGTGTTCCCATCTGCTGGGAGCAACTGGATCCTCTCCAACAATCAACAATAAAGATATTTTATTGTGTTTTAATACAAATGTTTGTAATGGTGTGAAATGCTTCTCAAATGCAAACAAATGCTGTGTGCTGATAACAATTTCATCCCATTATAAAGGAGAAAGGGAGATATGGAAATGAAGGATGATCCTGGGGTGTCTTGCTGATTTTGGCAGGGTTGGATATAAATTTGCCAGAGGACATTTCATCAGAGGGTTTCAGACCACTTCCCTTTTATCATTTATCTTCAAGTGCCATGCTTAAGAGCTTAGAAGTACCCAAAACCAAGCCTTTTCTTACAGGCACACAAATTGACTACCACAGCGGGTGACATCCAATCAAACATCATCCTAGTAAAAATAAAAAAAAAGCCTAAAACTAAAAAGTATCTCATATGCTATTGAAAAACAAATCAACTAGTTCCCATATCATCAGTTAAATTTCATATTAGAGGCTAGTTGAGATTTTTTGGAAATTGCAATAACTGTGAATTTAGTCTGAATCTTCAGGTTATCAATACACATAAACTTCACATAGAGATTTCTATTCTCACAGAATTGATATTGTATCATAATATTATTGTGGTATTTTTGTATGACATTTTTTCTGTGTTATACATAACAATAATGTACTGTAATGTAAAGTAAAAGGCTTCATGTTTTTAAGAATATGTGGTACATGTCTTTTTATGTAAAGACTATAAATGGCTTCCAAATACCATAAAGCACCCTGAGGTAAGGATATCCTGTTAGTTGGCTCATTGCTTCTGATTACTAGGACCTGCTGATAATGCAAAACACTGCCTTCATCACACTTTCTTCAGGCTTACAATAATTACAACTACTGGCATGTAACACATACAACTAATATATCAAACATTATGTTTAGCCTAATTAAATCAAGCTCATTGCTTTAGCAAAATAAAATTGAATTCATTAACAAAACATTACTTTTGTGTTCGAGTTTAAGCCTAGCAAAAGCCGTAAAAGACATGTAATCAATGATATTACCTGTGCATTAAGTTTAGCTTAAGCACTGTTAAGGCTTTTCAGCACACTGATTTGCTGACATGCTATGGTAACTGCTGAATTCCATATCAAACTCATCCTTGATAAGGGGCTATTTAGTCTCTTGTACTTTGTTCCTGATCTCAAGGGTGGTTCATTCGTGCATGACAAAAAGATTCCTATTTTATTATTAGATTGAAAGTTTTTAGTTAGTTATTAGTTACATTTATTTACGTTTACATTTATTCATTTAGCAGATGCTTTTATCCAAAGCAATGTACAAAACTGCATATAGTGGGCAAACAAGTTTCGCTAGTTTCGCTTGTGGTAACTTTACCATGGCTTTATAAATAAATCCCCAATGTTATTGTATGCTTCCAAATTGAAAGTCTTTTTCCATTTAATTCTGTCTTGAGTTAAGGCAACGAGTCCATACATTTATACGTAAAAATTTCACAGAAAGGGCATGATCTAAGTCTTCCAACATAGTGTAACAACAAGTGTGATAGTGCCACATCATGGTCATATGTGACTTTCTTCTTGAGATGGACACTCACACCATTAGTTTAGATTTTTTTTTCTTTGATATTAAAAATAGAAACCTTCCTGGTGTAAAAATTGCTAAAACTTTCAAGTAAGTCCACTAACAAGTAGCACTTCAGGACTGAAGTATATGGGTTTCTATGTACTGTGCAAAACCTTGGATAATACCATAGATGTACATGGATGACTTATGTATCATCATATCACCATAATATGTATTCTAGTTTCTTCTCTGATGCACTTTAAAAAGGAAATATGTTTCACTTTTTAGCACTGCTGTGCCCATTTATAAATCTAAATAATAATTAAACACAGTAATTACTTCTGTGCTATTTAATACATTTGCCATACCCACAATAAGGCTGCTCTTGATCTATATATCATTTTGAATGGAAATTTATATTCAAAGTGATTTTCAGTCCACGGGTACGCTTAATTTTGGTATGGTTTGTGTAGTAACTCAATTAGTTACTTACTAGAAAGTAACAATAAACATAATTGGTAAATTGCAACTGATGTCTAAGCACCTACAGTAACCACATACATGGTTATTTCCTTTATTCATCTGAAGAATACACATTTCACCAATTGAGATAATGTTTCAATCTAAAGCAATCAGCATAGTAGTGATTACATGTTGTGTAAAATAGTCAAACATAGCTAAAATATCATAGCACATATCACATCAGTGCGCTGAACCCCCTTACCAGTGCATAGGAGGAGTGCATAGGCATAGGTGCTTAATGCAGAGGTAATTTCATGATGTTTTGTACCTTTTGCCATTTGAACATAAATGAAGTTATTTGTTAATGAATTTCAGATGTATTTTCTGGACAGCAATGTGGCTTTAAAAATACTACCTAACATCAATGCAACAAGTCACAATGAAATTAGGCCTACAATGAGGTTGAGCCTATTTAGTACACCTGGAGATAAACAGTTGTGTGAAATTTGCCAACCTATTAGCTAAAGCCAATCTCCCCAGAGCAGATTGAAATAAAACTTGGTTTTCACTATATTCTGCATCTGCAAATAACTCTCAAACACCACTCAGAGTGGTGTTAACTCTCATACTCCACTATGGAGTACGCACCATGCACATTGTTCGGCGCAAGGGATTATATAGCAATTGAGCAAGCTTGATAGCTTGAGCAATTGGATTAACATGACATTGCTAGTAACCTAGTAACTAGCCTAGTTTATTTAGCTAGTTGTCCTGGCCTAAGGAACATATTAGCCATTGTATTACTTGTATGTGAATATTGTTTACACTGACATACTGTATTTATGAATCATGAATGCTTGATACTTAGTGTTGGCTTGGTAATTATGTAAACAGCAGTCATGCAGGAGACATATTAGTGTATTACAACAGCTGCACTGTAAGAAAAAAATACTGTTCTGATATTACTTATGTCTCCTGTAACTTGTTAGACGGGGTGTGTTTCTTATATGTTTACACATAACTGGTGGACATTGATGCACAAAGAGATGACAATTAATTATTTACCAGATCTCAGTATGACAGACATGTTAATGCTTTTTAATAGAGCATCCATACTCATGTCCTTGCAAGAACAAAGGCATAGTTTTGATTCCCCTTCACTATGGCATTGTTAGCGAGGCATTGGTACCTCGATTATGTCATTTACAATCAACTATATAATTCACATATTCAATTCCATTTAATAGAATGCTGAGATGAGTACTGTCCCTGTTATGTTGGTTTCTCTTTTGATTGAAGCAAGACCATATATTTTAATAAATTTCTCATCAATAACATGGTGGCACATAACATTTTTGATGGCAAGATGCAAGAGAGTTTTATGTATGTTCACACTCATATTCAAATAAATCCAGTACAGGGCTAAAATTTCTGTACTGTAAAGCTATACTGTCCACAAGTGCATCCAGACAGGGCTCTTCTCAACCCTGGGTACAGCCACTATATGTTCACATCCATTATCACTCTAAACATATGCTCCTCTCCAGTTCCACCTCCTTCCCTTCTTTTTGTTATTGCAGCTGAACACAAACACATGGCAGGCCTCTGATCTGATCTGAGAGGACAATGGTGGGATGGGGTAGGAATGAAGGGTCTCTCCCATTGCTTTTCTCCTGGACAGGTTGACAGCACTGTTAAGAAGGGATTACATTCAGCATGTCGACAGTTTTTGCGTTGGGGCTAGCTAGCAGGGGAGTGGGGGAAGGGTGATTACAGTAGGATGCACTGCACCACCACTGCTATTGACGAAATGGGAGTCGCATCTATCCCGTCAAGTCAGATGTTGTTAAAATCTGTGCTGCACCAGAGTTCAGGGACTGGATTGATAGTGCTGCTGACAGAGGAAATGGCCCCCCTACCCACACATCCACACACAAGTACCCCCAAGATATCTCTGTACCAGAAAAAAATGAGAGCCAACATGCTGGAATCAATTAAACACTCTACTCTAGCAGGTACAAGAGACTGACAGACAAATTCTCATTAACATCGAGACCTGGAGGGGGAGAGAGGGACCAGCCACTCTGACTTGTTTAAGGAGACTGACAGTATAGTTATGATAGATGAAGCCATGCATTCATTGCCTTAGACTTGTTCTTTCATGCTGTCATGAGAGGCCACATGCTTATCCTCTGTACTAACAACTAAAACAAAAAGCCTTACGGCTCCAACTACTGCTCATCTTCTCAAAGGATAGGTCAAAGCTGAGGTGCACTCAGAATATCTGGTGTTTCTGAAAACAGTGAGTGTGAGAAGGGCTTTGCAGTACATTCTACAAACATATTTGAAAAAAAATCTGTAGAACACTGCAATTAACAAGAGCAATAAAATGGCCCACAGGAGAACATGTGAAGTAATTTTGGAGCCATCACTCATGTGGTGCAATTTTTGAACACAGAATGGTACTGGTACTTCCTTAAGAAGCTGTCAATGGAGGTTAACAAACACAACATCATAATGTGAAAACAGGGTTGAAGCTTCTTGGTCATATGTAAACTGTAATTGCATAAGCTGTATGCAATTACATGTCTGTAATCCCATAATTACTGGCCTATCAACACCTTGTAAAACTCTAACTGGAAACAGCTGTCTGTTTGTGTTTTCCCTTTCCCTTTCATACTCTGTGAGATGAAAAATCTGACATTTACTAACAGATCTCTGGATCTCCAATAAAGAGCTTGAAAAAGATCTGGTTTGTATTACACTCTGGCTACCGTCTGTGCCAAGGAAGGAACATGGTCATGAGTTTAACAAAACATACCATGATTCCAAAGTGCTGGCCTTGGCCAATATGTTAGAGAATAGTGGAGTTTAGTCTCAATGTGCACTTATGGTGCAGAGAGACAGGTGGCAGGCTAGTCTCACAGGAGTAATGCCAAGTTTGATCCAGCTACTGAAATTGCTTTAGTGATTTCACTGGGAATGTGTCTATTTTGTTCTCATTGTAATTCTGAATAAGCAACATTTTGCTATGTTTTCTTCCTTGAATTTTCATCACATTTCATAGTCTACTGCTTCTTTCTAATCAAATGTCACACAGTCCTTCATCTCATTTACATGAAACAGGAGGTGACACGATGGACCAAATAATTTTGGTTCAAAACAAGAGTACGAACTACATTACATTCCTAGCTGTCCAACATACAATCAGATGGAAACATTTAGACATTACACGCGGTCAATAAAGAAACTAAACATGACCCAGTTATTGGGCAATCAATCAAATCATTCATGAGATTGTCTGATAAAATTAAAAACAGAGCACCTATGAAAACATACAAACCTATCATAGTTTTGTTTGGAAGTATGCTATCACATTCAATTACACTCATACAGCAGCCTACTTCTTTTTGTCAAATTCAGCCTTTCTGTCCATTAAACCTCAGGATGCTGTTAAATAATATCTCACATATATATACAAAAATAGGTTTGACATTTTCTTAACAATCATCCACAATCAACCCTTGAAACTAACAAAAAAAAACAGTGCTAGTATTGATTCATCCTTTTAATACAGTGTGACTAACTTTTTACTCAAAATGTTTAAACACCTGAGATATAAGGGCTGAACTTTTGTAAGCTATGTACTAGGTGTAGAGTTAAAAAAAAAAGCAGAATAGACATTATACATATTTCACACATCTTTCTGGGCATGTTTCTGAATCATTACAGGTGGCCAGGCATCATCCAATATTGCCTTTGGTTTCTTTCTTCCAGTGCTGCCAGTTGGCAACAATGGTCAGTTTAAAGGGTTTTAGACAGCCAATCCCCAGGAGTCTGGCCAGTGCTCAAGAAAGACACAGCATTATACATAAACAGGTTGGGCATTTTGATATAGTAGCTCTCGATGAAAACTGCCATTTTGTACCACTGATAAAAAGGGGGTGGTTGGGAATGGGTTATATGTATCTCTGAGTGGCAGCAGATGTTTCACATCCTCCAGCACTCCATTCCAGAGGGAAATCAGAGAAAACTGCATGCTATAAAATGAAACTATTGACACTTCACCGGTCCTGAAAGCAAATGGGCCGCCAGTCTCCACAAGCTTCATCGTTCCAGATTTTAAAAGGTTCCCATCTGCAGAATTTTCATTAACACTCCAGGGATCAACATTGGATTTTTTTTTTATTGTGTTAACATTCCCTCTTTTTAACTGACTCATCATATTTAATATAGGGCACACTTTCAAATTAATCCCACATGCGACAGCTGGAAGCATCTGTTCTTGTTCACAACAGAGGACTGTTTTAATTACTGTGGACCTTAGCTGTTTCTCATTTATGCCATAAAGCAACTAACTTTATGTCAACATATTTTTATTCAAATCAAGTTTTACTCCAATAACTTGTCCCAACAAACATAATTTATAATGTGCAAATGCAGTAGGCTGGAAGCCAGTTTCATCATGTGAAATTGTCTCCTGTTTCCATCACACACAGCACTGTGAATCTACTGCTTTCTCTTTATTAAGAGTATGCTATATACTTCTATAATAAAAAACTACTTGTCCAAGCTATCACCAATGACATCACAAGGTAAATGAAACCAAATAAAAATAGTGGCAGTTAAAATTGCAACTTCTACAGGCTCATTAGAGAGACAAAGCATTTTAATGACCACTTTAATGGCTGCCATAGAAGCTACCAGGGTTAATACTTGTGTACTAATGACTGACAAGAGTGGGAAAGTGTTATTAGACCCTTTTACCTCACATCAGTTAAACATGAACTAGATGAAACGGTAACATAGCCATTAGTTTTATTAGAAATATGGGCCTTTTCAATTTCATAAACCACATGAGAAAGGGTTTACTCATTACTGAAGAATAAATATTTATACTGTATACAATGCATCAATTGACAAATGAATCTGAAACCATATATCAAAAGCTCATATTCAATATAGCAGAATAAGACATATATAAAGTAAAGTAATAGAATTGTTTTCCAATTTCTGGTATGCACCGTAATTTCCATTTTATGCGAAGATGTCAACAAGGCTAAAAGTCTCACCCCGATAATGATGTCAGTGTACTGTTTTACATGCATTAGCAAAATAACAATTAAAAGCAAAGGTTTAAAAGTTGCTCGAATTATTTATGAATGTCATATGCCAAACAGTTAAGCCGTAATATAAGCAAATATTCATTTTGATTTATTATGGACTCTATTTTCTAGAGTCCAGTATTTATGAGCAAATTTTGGGTTTTTCATTATATTATATAATAACCAGCTGTCACGACTCTGGGCTCTGCTAATTGTAACCTGAAAATGAACAGAATTATAGCAATCAGACTAGAAGCATAGGATCTATTTGATGTGTGACCATATAATCAAACAGGTGGCTCAATCAGCTTTCAAAACAGCATATGATACATTTTTAGAAAGAGACACAGAAAGTCTCACAAAAAATGCTCAGGATGATTTCAATATCTCTTATACTATTTTCAAGAGACTTCCTTCAGAATGTGTTTGTAACAAACTTAGCTGTTCATTCAGATATAAATAGTGATTGTTAAGGGTAAAAACATGAATACTGCCTCCCGAAAGCAAAGATATGAAGATTGACTTGAATACCATACTAAATTAGAGCTTTTGCAGACATCAGCACTGCAGCTGTGTGGTGTTGCTGATAAGTGCTCACACACTAATTATATTCTCTGCAACGAGGCAGGATAATTTAGTGGTCAAATGTTATCAAGACCCAGCATAGCATCAATGATACTGGATCTCAATACACACACACACGCACACACACACACACAAATACTTTGTTTGCAGATGCCTGAAGAGGAAATGCCAGGTAGAGGAGATGCTGAGGACTCCAGGGGGGAAATTGCCCTTAAAGCACCAATGATTGTTGGACTTTCCAAAGCCAAAACCCCACTGGTCGCAGAGAAGGTAAGCGGATATGATGAGTGATACTATCTCCACTTGGAAATGCAGTCATGATTTTGGTTCTACTGCAATAAAATGGCTTTGACATACTGTATAGATGGTTTAAAGCCACAAGTTGAGAAGAATGGTTTTGACAAGTTGACAAGAATGGTTTTGACCAACTTGACTAGATCAAATTTTGGGTTCTGAAGAGACATAGATAGAGATTTCAGAACGAACCATGTGTAGCATGGCAACCAGTAGTAGGTTTCAGTTTGCTGAGTTAAAATTTGTTTGATGCCTAAGGTCCGTCACCCAGTGATGTAGTTAGCTATATATTCTGTACTTCATATACAAAATGTGCCTTAATATTTGGTGCAAATGAGTAAATGTAATCTGAAATTATAACTGTCCACCAGCCCTTTAACCCAATATTTATACTGTTATTTTAATGTAAGTGTTGGTAAACACAACCAAAACAATATAAAAACAGCTTGGTTTTTTTGAGTGTTATCAGTTAGTATATGGTTTTAAGTTGGAAATCTAATAAGAATGATAATATTTTGAGTCCTCTAAATGTGATATTTAACCACACTCACAGGGCACAGAAAAATACAGGTTTCTGTAGGACAGGCAATGGTTATGGGAGCAGTACCATCATTACCACCAGTTCAGCATCCAACAAACATCCATTAAGTAGTCTTTCCATGCCAACCTGAAGGACTTTAGTTTCGTAGTCTGGCAGCTCAGTTAATAAAGGACTTCTATTTTTAATCCATTATTTCAGATTTCTAGAAGTGATTGTACTGGAGCAAGAATTGAACCTGATACATCTGAATTTGTTCAAGATGATATTCCTGTACCAAGGCTGAGAAGGACCAAAAGTGTCTTTGTAAGGTGTGCAGCTGAGATCAATACCCCAGCACAAAGATGTCTTTGTTCTTTAACCAGAGTAAACATATTTTTGCAAGTAAATGGTTAGTCAGTTTGAGATCACTATTACAGTTGAGAGGGAGGAAAGACAGAGGCCTCTGGTTGCATCTGTATATTTAAAGAGTTCAGATGCAAAAGCCGCTAAAACCTCCACCAAAAATGAGATAATGATGTTGAGTGAATGCTCTGCACACGTAGTATACGTTACTCAAATTATTTTGCTTCAAAACCCGCTAAATACCACACTCTGCCCGGTCTGAAATATCGATTTGTAGGCAAGAACCTCTAAACGCCACTTCCCTTTGGCAGCAAAAGCCTCTATGTTCTGAGAATCAATCAGAAGGCGCGAATTGAATCATATGATTTCAAGCGGTTTCAACATGGTTGCGTGCTGAGGAGCCGGCTTTTTTTGTTGACGTTTGTGTTGTTATTGTGGAGATTGTATAAGATTGAGATTGAGATTTTTAACACTTTTAACATGGAGTACGATGAAATGGATGAGCCTGTCCTATTGACACACCAAAGAGGTGGATTTAGAGGTTTTTGCGAAAAAAACACACATGGATTTAGCTGCTTTTGATGCAAAAGAAAATCTAATTTGTTAAAAACCAATGAATTGTCTGAAGTGACATTTTTGAAAAAAAGGCATTTTATTCACTAACTAATAACCTTATCATTACCTTTAAAATGATGAAATTCCTAAACCTGAACATAGGAGCCTGATAAAAAATGCTAATTTAAAAGAAAAGAAGTCTGACGGATTTAGATAGTTTTGCATCTGAGCTCTTCAATCATGTATCATTAATTTATAGATGAATGAAGGGATTCCAGAAGACTCTGACAAACTCTTTGGCTCAACACCAGACAGTGGAGAGGAATTTGTCCCTCAGTCTACCGAACAGAGTAGCTCAGGCTGTAGTAGGATCCTGGAACTGCCAAAGCCAAGAGGGAACTCTTTTGAGTTGATAAAGAATCAACAAAGTCCACGTTTTCCAGACAGCACAACTGACTTGAACATGGACGTAAGACAGAGAAAGTACCATCCCTGAAAACACGGAAGTTGAGGAAGAAGACACCTGTAACAGTCCTGACGAGATTGAAGTTGAAGATGTTGTCATTGTCCCACCAGTGACAAAAAATGTATATGGATCTAGGTTTTCATCCTCTTTGGTTGGTATGGTATGGGCTAAGGCACATCAAAGGTCAAACCAGAACGTCAAGGCACACCAACTTAAAGTTGGTTATCAATTATGAGGAATGTCACACATTATGATAGGCTATAATGTCCTTAGCTAGATTTGACCCATATTGCACTACAGCAGACTGTCAAATAATTATCATACAGGTAGTTAAATCAGACAGACAGTTGTATAATTTATAAAAAACGCTTTAAAGTGCAGAACAAGAACCAGAAGCACTTGTCTGACACAGCACCACATCATGAACAGCAACATACTAAAATAAAATAAAATAAATAAAATAAAACATTATTCCCTTAACCCTTTCACACGTACGGTCACACTGGCGTGATTTGCTGTTTAGCGCATATGCTAAAACCGGTGCGTTTAGAACACCAGACTGGAAAAATTCTAATTTTAGCTTTGAGGAAAGAGCAATTTAATGTTAAAAATATAGGATACACTAACTGAAAACTATGAGATACTTAATAACGCTAATGAAAACATAACAAACCATGTAACGCAACACTACATAGCATAAAAATAAGTTACGTGTGAAAGGGTTAATAGCACAATATAAGTGCACACACACACACACACATCTATATAAAAACGCATTGGGTTCCTCAAAATTTTGCGGCACACTTCACTTTGCCTCACAGCACAACAGTGTGCCGTGGCACAGCGGTTGAGAACCACTGATCTAGATCATACAGTAAGAAACATTATTGCCTATTCTGCTCTAAACCCTATTGCAAAATGGCGAGGCATCTGGAACATGTTCATGCTAATGAAAAGGAAGTGGCATTCGCCTTCGTGAAGCTGGCCCCCCATATCGTCAGAAAATTAATAAAAGTATTACTGTTTGTTTGTGCTGTAAAAATCATCATTTGTGCTGTTAAGGGATTTGAGTAATTAAACTTTACATTTTCTCGCTGGTGACATCACTCAGCCCCCATCAATGTCCAAATCCCTCCAAAGTGGTCTCAATCGTTTGTGCTGATTTGTGCTGTTAAAAGAAACATTTGTGCTACTAGGTTTCTTAAGTTATTAAGCTTTGTTTGTTACACACGTGATGTCACTCAGCCCCCCATCATTGTCCAAATTGCTCCAAAGTGGGTTCAATCCTTTGTGCTGATATGTGTCGTTCAAAGAAACATTTGTGCTACTATGTTTATTAAGTTATTAAGCTTTATTTGTTACACGCATGATGTCACTCAGCCCCCAGCCCATCATTGTCCAAATCACTCTAAAGTACGTTCAATCGTTTATGCTACATTTGTGCTGGCTTGTGCCTTTAAAAGAAACATTTGTGCTACTACGCTTCTGAAGACCGATTTCTCTGGGAATTAAGGTAATTTCTAAAACGCATGGCGTCCCCTGACGATGATGTCAGCCTAATCTCAGGTGCGTCCACCAGATGTCTGCTGCTGGCCATCGTAGTGGGGAGCTGAGGAGAAGCTTCTCCACCCTTTGCGCTATTTAAATCTTAAATATTCGCCTCTTTTCTTAGCCCAAAGATATTAGACTTTATTAGAATATTGTTATATAAAAAATGTTGGAGGGGATACAGGCTATAGGCCAAGAGTACCTTAATATTAGGGCAAGCAAATGTGCCTTAAAGTACGGGAAAATCAGCTGTCTAATCCATTACACTTTATGTCACACTCAGCAAATTGCTCCACACAGTCCTCTAACTGTTTGTTCAGTGTGTGAGTTCAGAAAAACTAATTCGTCCTGTCCTGGCTCTGTAAATGGGAATCAAACATAGTGGCTTGGGCTGAGCCCAACAATTCCAGCCCATAAACAATTCCAGCCAATCAACACGCTGCTTCAGGAGCAGAGAAAGGAAGGGTGCAATTTGATTGGCTGTTGAGCCCAAATATCAACAACCTTTTTGCCAGAATAGACTAGGAGCTAGACTAGGAGCATGCCTCATTACTAATGTAACAATGTAAGCAATGTTACATGCTGCATTAATTTGCTTCGCCCCTGACCTCAGCTGGTTAGAGCTGAAGGTGTCCAGCAGAAGTTTTGCTCTCTGTCTGTAAGCATCACAGTGTATTCCCTTTGTCACAACAGTATTAACCAATTGGAACATTTCAATGTTCTATTTGTTCTATCTGCTGTATCTGCACGATTGGTGATAAAGGGGAACAGGTTGAAAGTAATGATAGATTTAAAGGTAGTGTTCAGGCTTCCCCTGTTTTCATCTCACCAGCCTCCACTGGCGATACAAATTGTTTATGTATCACAAATTTTTGTGTGCCATGGTGTTTTGCCCTGTTAAAGAGAATATATTGTGGGTAATTAATTGTTGTGTTATAAAGTTATAACCATTAGTAAGAAGGGTACGCACAGTTAATAGGAGTCCCCTCTCAATACACTCTGCACAGCGCTCCATAGCGCTTATAGTGGCAAACAATATTATATAATTTGCTGCCTATTGAAGTGTTATAGCTATTGTTCCAGCTATTCTAGGATATGGCTGTGTATGGAAAATTCATACCATACATGAAATTAAAACTGGTATACCTCCCAGCACTAGATACCACTTTTTTGGTGGCACAGGCAGGCCTCTCCAGTCTTCCAGGGGCTCCAGGATCTGCGGGTTATTTTCTGCCTGCTTCACTGTGCCATTACAATTCATTGAAGGTGTCACAATTTCATTTGGTTCCACATTTTTGCCATTGTTTTCAGAGAAAGCTGCAGAGGATAGTCTCATCTGTCCTCCAGGTGTTTGCTTACAAAGCGGTCCATGCGAATGGGCAAGTTGTCATGTTTGAACAGGCTGCGTTTCAAGTTTTTTAATTCCGCCTCAACATGAGCGGAAGTTGCAGTTAGGGTGCTGCCTTCAAAATGTTTCACCATAACGCCAGTCCACAATGGCAGGTACAAGCATATCCTGATTAAGTGAGGGAGAAGCTCTGGAAGGAAGTGCAGATTATCCCGGTCACTACCATGTGAGGCGAGTCTCTTGCTCTCAGCACATATTTCAGTAACCCAAGATTTTGCTTCTGTGTTGCAGTCATAGAATTGCTCCACATTTCTTTTTTTAAATTTTATTGATTTTTAGCACTACATATCAGCAATTAACAAAATAAATAAATAAAAAAACATGACAGCACATTTTTTATTACAACACATTTGCAGACTATACAAAGATTTACGAAAAAATGGACAAAAATAACCTTTTCAAAATAAGTACAGCTCAGATCTGAGTGTGAATGAAATTCAACAGGGCTGCGACTAACGACTATTTTTCTATCGCTTAATCCATCGACTATTTTACTAGAGGTCGACCGATTGATTGGCTGGCTGATTAATCGGGCCGATTATTGGCATTTTTTAAAATAATCGGCATTGGTCAATTGTGCTGCATATTAGGCTGATTAATAGGCAGGCGCATCTGCGGGCAGCTAAGCGCTGTTGTTGTGGAACACGTGAGATGCTGCCTCTTGCGGCAATCAGATTGCCATTCTACCAGCATGCCTCTGTGATGTTCCCCTCTACATGCTAACTTTTTGAAGAGAACTACCTGGTAATTTCCTAAGAAAACCATAACTTAAATTATTATCTTTTGTTCTTAATCTAACCTTATATATTTTATTGGCTAAATACGTTACTTTTGGAGAGAGAATGTGACTAACATTAGGCTACTTTGGAACTGTATTGATAGCGAGCCTTCAACCAGCTGTAGTTTACAGGTAGTCACGGGGACCAAAATCTGGTAACGAGCCCTGCAGCAAGATTATTAAAGTAGCCTGCATTGTATAGATATGCTCCGACGTTATCAATTCTGTTTTTGTACCGGAGAATTTCTCTCCCTCGGAGGCTGCGTGTGAGGTGGAGCAGCTCTCACATGCTGCAGCAGTACCTTGTTCAGACACAGAGCTTCTGCTCTTAGTAGCGATGGTGGGGAAAACAGACTGTTTCGAAAGCGTGATTACATTGTAGCCTACTGTATGGGAGCCTGTTTCCGCCACTTAAAAGAAAAAAAAAAATCAGATCACAACTCGTTATTTAGAGACATCATCTCATTATTTATAGATAGTATCTCATTATTTAGAGATAATATGTCGTTATTTTGCAATAGTATGTCATTATTTACAGATAGTATCTCATCATTTTGAAATAGTTTGTCGTTATTTAGAGATACTATCTTGAAATATTGAGATAGTATGTTGAAATATTGAGATATTTTGTCAAAATAATGAGATATTATCTCAAAATATTGAGATGGTATGTCTTAACATTGAGATAATACGTCAAAATAATGAGATACTATCTCATCGTTTGGGGTTAGGCTACGCACAACAGAGTTTAGTGTGAATGCCAGGCCCTTACTGTGTCTGATCTCTGGTGCCGCTTACGGTAAACAGCAGAGAAGGGGGCGAGACACATAGCCATCCAGAGATTACGTTTGAATAAAACGTAGTTGTCAATATCATAGATGACATTCATACATGACATTCAGTACATTGACTATTGTCACGACAATGTCAGTGCGACTACCATAATGTCCGTGGCTCTTGTAAAGTTCTTTCTAGGGGTGGAGGCTTATTTTCATATTATATACGTCATCTAAGAGCCCTAGAATTTCACGATTTGTGAATCCACTATCCATTGAATCCATTATTGTTCTAGGCCAGGAGTCTCCAACCTTTTTTCATCCGAGAGCTACTTTGAAAAAGTGAAAGAGGCCAAGAGCTACTCTTGTCTTATATTACTCACACTTCACATAATGTATCAAAACACTCACATTAACCAGCTAAATTAAGCTACTTTTTGTATATACATGTATCAAATGTCGATATCCAAAGCTCACATTTTGAATCAAAAACATCTTAAATTCACATCAATAGCATGTCAGCTGTATGTTCTATATCCATATGTTTCAAATTTCAATGTGTCAAGCTCACATAATATGTCAAAACAGCTTAAATTCACATCAAAGTCATAGAAAACATAGAAAATATTACTACATGTTTATGGTGAGAGATGTCAGACAAATTTGGTGATCATTGGACGTTATTTTGGAAGATTAAGCCACGTTAAGCCTTTTCCTTATAATGGGCGTCAATGGAGAGGAAAATGCTTAATGTAAGATAACGTCCATACTCATAGGATTTTGGTTTTGAGTTTTTGACAGGTGAAAGTGTTTATGACAAGACATGTCCGAGAGAAATGTGGTGACCATTGATCGCTGTTTTGGAAACATTAAGCCATGTTAAGCCTTTTCACATTAAGAGTTTTATAATGTCCCTGAAGTGGTGCTGAACGTTGCATCTTTTACCAACTGAAATGCTGGTACTGCATGAGGCACACACAGTTGTCCTACACATTGGTGAGAAAAAAAAAATTAAAAAAATTTTTCCCATTCCTCGTGGAAATAGTATGTTTTCTGCTTTTTCTTGGCCTGCCCACTTTCTTTGTTCATCATAAATCTGGTTATTTTATAAGCTAAACTGGCTTACTAAAACCACCGAACTCCTTGCTTTAGCTGAGTAGCTACCTCAGTAGCTAGCCTACAGCATAACTGACGTGTTGACAAACTTGACAGTTGTGTAACTTATTTGATTGAGAGCTGATATTATTTTGTGTTGGAGGGGGGTGGGACATCTGTGTATTTGATTGAAATCGGAAGAGGTTTCCAGGGTGCATTTATTTGTTGTTGGATTTTTTTGTACATAATCTTTGAACCTTTTGGCAAGCTACTCAGGCAGCGAGCTACCGGTAGCTTGCGAGCAACGTGTTGGAGACCCCTGTTCTAGGCTAATTGTTCACCAGTCTTCTCTGCTGTTTACGACTGTCCACCAGAAATCAGAAACATCTCAATTTAGAATTAGCCTACTATCTTGAAATAATGAGATAATATCTCGAAATAATGAGATACTATCTCTAAATAACGATATACTACCTCAGAATAATGAGATACTATCCATAAATAATGACATACTATCTAAATATCTAAAGTTTTTATGGACTTGGTTGATTACTTGAGGACTTTGTTTTACTTGTGATAAGTAGAGTTCACACTCAGAACAAGTGTTCAAGTGAAGTTCAGGTGTTATTATATATAGTTTTCTTCAGACCAAAAACTAAGAAATGCTGCTGGGTGCTACTGTGAGCAAAACACTACTCTTGTTTATTTATTTTATTTATGCAAGTTTTTGCATAAATAAAATAAATTTTATGTTATTTTTTTCGTCCAAAAGTTTATTTGATAAAGTCTAGATTTTTGATTACCTGTTTTGTGTATTTAATATTTAACATATACATTATTTTTATTTAAAATATACAAGTGCACTCCAAAACAGACAGAAAATGCAGATTGGCGAGGCAGACCATAAGTGTTGTTCAATAAATGTTTAATTTAAGCAATTTTCTCTATCACTTCTTATTACTTAACTGTTATATTTTATCAGATGAAGGAAAAAAAAAAGAAAGAAAATCGGCATCATATATCGGTCATCGGCTGCCCTGATTTCTAAAGATCGTCATTGGCATCGGCCAGAGAAAAACCCATATCGGTCGACCTCTATATTTTATAGAATAGTCAATTAATCTAAACGATTAATTTTCCAAAGAGTGCTGATATAGAGTATAACAGCACTGGGACGTTTTACTATTATTTATCACTTTGCTTTACAGATGTTCCGATGCAATCATTGATTACACCTATGCAAACTTATTTCGCATTTACCGACAGCACAAATATGGATATGTTTCCGTGTATGATAAAAAAGAACGTAGCTAGCCTGCAGTTTGGTATGATAAACAATAGCTAGCTATCAAGCCTACCGTATATCTAGTCCGTCCATGTATGCTAAAGTAGCTCGCTAGCCTGTAGTGGGCTATGATTAAAGGTGGCTTGCTTGCCTACCGTATAGCTAGCCTTTACGTGTATGATAAAAAGCAGGTAGGTAGCTAGCTAGCTAACTAACCTACAGTCGAAAAATTGTTTACATGTAAATGTAATCCTAAAGGAGCTATTTTTGCCCGCGGAGCTGAATAAATCACATAAAACATAATTTGTTGTCTCAAATTATCGTCAGGTTACTTGATAAACTGCCTTGTTTGTACAACTGTTGTAAAAAAGCAATATCACACTTGAGGTAGTGCTGTTTTCATTCAAGTGCCAAGTCCAAGTGCCTCATCTCAAGATGGTGTAACATCTCTCATTTGAGTTGAGACTTTCCTCATGTGCTTCCTCATCATTTGTTATCCCTAACAGTTCCCAAATATTAAGTCGATGCATCTTCACAAAAGTGTACAAGCCTTTCGGTGAAATTTTACCTCCAAGCTGTTCACTAAGATTTTGTCAGAAGGCCATGCAATATCCCGCCCTCCCACAATTTTATCTCTAGCAGCCAAGATAACTTGTGATCTCATCCTTGTCACAAGATGGTGGTCTCAGCATCTGACCAAAATAAGAGTCAGTCATCAAAGATGTAATTAATTTCCTTGCTTTGTTTTTTCCACATGACATGTATTTGTGTTTATCAACTTGTTGATATTGTATGTATGTATACAATACAGTATGTTGATATTGTATCTATTGCATGTAAATTTCTTGCCTTTGTTTTTTGTGTTATAATAATATGTAAAAAACAAAATAATTTTATGTTAAAAAATAAAATTATGTAAAATAAAACTGATGACAGTGAAGTCCTCTTAAATCTGGTTTGGATGACTTTAATTGAGGTATCACAATATATTTTCGTCACTCTAGGTCTTGTGAAATGTCAGATGAAGTGACCTTGACAAATGTGAGGTCTGATGTTATCTCAGGCCTTAGCTTACCTTGACACAAGATAATTCGATGTTCATATGACTCAACACTTAAGTGCTGTGGAAAGATTGCAAAAGAAAGTAGCTCAGAGACTGAACATACAATTGTCACTACCTGTCATGGACCAAAATGAACCTGAACACGGTGGTAAAATCAGAATCAGATTTTTATTCAGCCTTTGGGACCATGACCCACGGGGCGGTGGACTTGGAGTGGACTGACAATAAGGTTACATTTTGCAGACATGACTTCTGTTTGTAGATATACCCATGCTCCTAACATTGGCTTTTTAAGAGTGCAGTTGGAGGATAGGGGTGTTTTTCTTTTGTATATTTCACCTCTTCCTAACCAAATATTTGTCCAAATTGACATATAGGTGACTATTGACAGCCAATACAGGTTCTGAGGTTTTTTTTTAAGTTATCCAGAGTACTCCAGTTTTGTTACCTTGACAGGATAGTGATGAACAAGTCATTCAGGGGTTATGTAATAATGTAGTCCTTTGAACATTAATTGTGTGATAACAGGAAATGATAAATATTTTTCTCCAGATAAATTACAAGTCCAAAAAGGGTGGCTGGGCGGCTGAGCCTGCTGTTGGTTGTTTAAGGGGGGCCACTCTACCTCCACACCACACTAACGCCACACCCCTTCAAGTATGAGCTCAAATTTGATACATTGACATTTTTTCCCACAGTTTAGCTGGCTGTTTGCTTATCACTAGTAATCTGGTTGTTGTATCACATGCATTTCATTTTTCACCTAAAACAAATTGCTTTGATAACAATCTTCCCTCAATGTGGTACTTATAATGATTAAATTAGGCTCTGCAATAATACTCTATGTGTATGGATATGTAATAAGCCTGGTGCATACTAGAGGATTTTCAAATCTTAACCGATTTTAAAAACATGGGAGACCACAGACATAGCGACAGATTTGACCAATTTTTAATATTTTAATCGTAAGAACGCCAGACGATTCAATCAAGATGCAGGACCACACACTAAACAATTTCAGGGTGGTGATTCCAGGGACTTGGGATCTCACAGAAACTCGGAATCAAACGTGACTTCAGAGCAAAACCAACGCCGGCAGACCGCCGTCTTCAGCTTGTTGCACTTGTGTGCGCTGTGTTTTGCACCGAAAAAATAGGAGAAAAAACTGTGGATGAAGTCATGGCTGAGAAGATGGAATCAGCATGGCTATACATTTTGCAGCATGAGATGGAGTTGAGTAGAAAATAAAGTTTTATTGTTAGTCTCAAACAGGGTTTGTGCAAGCTACTGCTACATGCTATTTGTTATTTGTACACAGGTGGAGGGCAGAGTGAAACCTGTGATCATTAGAAATGTAGTCATTTTTATACATTCTCTGACCTTCCACTGCCCTGGAGATGCTGTTCCATAGTAATATTATTGTGCTCTAGGCTTGTACGATGGTTAACTGTCAATTGCTAGGTTGGTGACGCTTCCCGGTGAGCTTGCTGTCATTGGCTATTGCGGGTTTCTGCTCAAGATTCCATCGCTGTTCCTTTCACACTACAGGATTTCAAGTTGTAAATATCAAACGTTTGATATTTACGATTGTAAATCGGGGAGACTCCGATCAAGTCGGCAACACTAAAATTACGTCTATAAACCCCTCACACTACAGGATCATTTGGGCAGACAATCGGTTCCAACCAGCCCTGACTCGGGAACGCCGCAGACCTGAGCTCTGAGATGGGCCAACATCAGTCAGTCCAGGAATTTTTGGGATATGTCAGAGTTGGAGATGACAACTTTGGCACTGGAATGAAGCAGGATGTCTTCCACAGCACCAGAACAACTTCTGACTCAAGTTTAAGAGGTGCTGTTTAAATTGCTCTCTCCCCAGGTCTTTTTCAGTCCTACAACTACATTTAATGAAACTGTATGCTACTGTAAACATTCAAGGTGTAATTCAATGATCAGCACCTCTCCAAAAGTTAGTGTATAGAAATGACAGAAAATAAAGAAAATAAATAAATCCATTATTATTTTTGTATTTACAAAAGCAATAATAGTTATAAGACTTGATTTAAACTGAGACCACAAGCAGTACCCAGCTAGATCGCTCTGTGGAGCACCTTGGAAGTCTCAATCTGCCAGGTTATGCTTTTCTGAGTGACGTCACGCGTGTAACAAATAAAGCTTGATAACTTAAGAAACGTATAACACAAATGTTTTTTTAAACGGCACAAATCAGCACAAACCACAAACATAGCACAAACAATTGAACCCACTTTTTTGCCAGCGATTTTGCCAATGAGGGGGGGGGCTGAGTGACGTCACGCGTGTAACAAATAAAGCTTAATAAATTATGAAACGTAATAGCACAAATGTTTCTTTTTATGGCACAAATCAGCACGAATTTAGCACAAATGACTGAGACCATTTTGGAGTGATTTGGACAATGTGCCACTATTGTGGCATTCACATGCAGGTTTCCAAAGGGAGACAAGTGAAGGAGAAAGTTAGATCATCTCCGTAACCGTGGGAGTTTTGCTCACAATGCTACTGTACTTAAGACAGGCAAGTGGACTCTGGTTCCTGCTAAACAGCCTCCTCAAGAAACTGAGGGCAAAGCCTATATGCATTGTGTATATTGCCAAGGTTTATTTACTAGGAGGGCACTTTGGTGACACATAAGAATCTGCAGACCGAAATCTAAAGGTGCTGCCATGAAACCTGGAAAGAACCGCGTCCAGTCTCTTTGTGCCTTTGCCAACCCTGTGCCAATCAATATCAGCAAGGAGTTTTGGAAGTTGATCAGCAACATGATTAATGATGACATTACATTTGCAGTCAAAAATGACAGGAGTATCAAGCAGTTTGGGGAGCATATGTTTAATAAATGTCAAGCAGATGTTAAGAGGCATGAACACATTCGACAGAAGTTGCGAGAGCTGGGAAGACTTCTTGTCAGTGCTAGGAAGATAACTTCCTTGAAGAAAATGGAAGATTTCATTGATCCAAACCAATACATGGAGACTGTTAAAGCTGCAAAACACACATGTGGATACAACAGTGAAACAAACATCTACAAAACAACCGGCATGGCACTTAAACTTGGACATAGTTTGGTGAAAATAAGTAAGCTTGTGGAAAGCAATGCAACTATAACAGGAAACAGCAATTTAGTGGAGCAAGCCCTCAGCTTCCAAAAAGTGCATGCAGCCCATTGGAATGAATTGGTTTCAGCAACGGCTGCAAGAAACAAATATTGTCATTTACTGAAGATGTGCAAAAACTGTATGCATACCTTGTCAAGTATGCCTTTATCTGATTTTATATCCAGGAACACCACAGGTCCTCACGAAGATGTACACTGGGCTCTCTCTGAGCTGGAGAAAGAACTCTGCAGATACTTCTCAAGAATTGAGACTCGTGGAAAAAGAGGATGCAAAGCTCCCATTTTGCTTACTCCCAAAATGCTGGCTTCACTGGATCTCCTTGCGGAGAAGAGAGAGACATGTGGAGTGCTAAAAGACATTTTGGCATTTAAACCAGCATTATACTGCAACGTCAATTTATTCGCTGGAGATCAACTTAAAAAAAAACTAAATCAATGTTAGTTATTAGACTTTTCATAGAATTGGAGAGCTCATGCATTGGGTATGTACCTTTTTATTCTACAACTGTGAAAGCTTTTCTAAATAAACTTTGACAAAGCCCCCAAACATGGATATAGAAACGTGTACATGAACGCATCCAGCCAGCTTATTATAAAATGTTACAGGAAAGCAAACGCAGGTTCTATAAAGCACGTTACCACTGGACTAATTTTAGTCAAAGATACAACTATATAATTCTCAAGTGGCTGACTGTAGCTTGCAAAGTCACGGATGCATCAGTCAAGCACATAAATTACCTGCATGCCCCTGACATAGCAACAGCAAAAGCTAGCACTAGCTAAGAAGCCTTTCTTGGCTTGCTAACCTAGCTACTTGTGGTTAATGAACAACCAAATTAACATAATGTTAGGTATCTTACTACAATAATTTGCTATGGTACCTTTACGGATTATTGTTAACTCAGAAAATTATAACAAGGCTATAGTGATAATACAATCTGGCACTAATTGACTAGCTAGCTAGTTAACAAGCCTTGCTTGTCTAGTTGGTTAGCTAGCTAGCTAGCTTTTTTTTGCTAGCTAGCTAGCTAGCTAGCTAATGAGCGAACCAACCTATCACTAAACTACCATTTCCTTCAAAGGCAATCGAATTTTTTAACAAGGCCACAATCCTTAGTTAAACATAAAACAATCCAGCTCTAGAAGGACCCTTGCTTTGCCAATTGATCATTGAACTAACAGACTTACCCACACAGCAAACTACAACTTTGCAACAACAACTTAAAAATTGATTGCTTAATATCATAGAGTTAGCTAACAAGACCATGAAGTCTTGGGTACCTATAATACGATCTATTATTTGTACTAGCAAATAAAACTTGATGAATGGTAGATTAGCTAGCTTTCTTACAAGCGAACGAACATAGCTAGCTAGTTAAATACAATTTGCTACAATAACTTCAAAACCGATCACATAAAATTAAAACAAGGTCTATCAATACGATCTATTGCTAGCACTGTCTAAGCCTTGCCTGGCTGTTTGCAATTAGTTGATGGCGGAGCCAACAGCTCTGGTTGGTTGAGGTGTCCCAAGTGATGTACAAGCGCGTATTTGATTGAATAATGGTGTGTGAGAGCACAAAATTGTGTATAATTGCAGTACCATTTTCAGACTAAAGGTGTCTCAATCAGCAAAAGTGATCGTACAAAACTGACTCCTCACCTGAGTGGTGTGTGTAGATGCCTGCTGTGAAAGGTATTCAGTACTGTGTCCCCTAGACATTTCATCTGTCCGCTCCCTAGACGGAGTGTAGGCTTCCTCCAACACCTTGAAACAGAACACAAGTTACCTTCTACGCTCAATGGATGCCCTTGGTTTTGACATACATGCCAAGAGGAATATGGTTTTCTACAGGATAATTTTGGCATTTTAAATCTACAGGGTCATGTAAAAGTATTGAGAAAACTGCAAAGTCCAACTTCAGCTGGCTTGAAAGAGCCAAGCTATCTGCAGTATTTAAATATCTCCAATAACTGCCTGTCTCTAATAAGCACCTGGTGCATTTGGTTGTTGAAGTAAATAAGCAATTAGGCGATTACTGGAAGTTTTACGGTAGATTAAATGAAAGACAAATTGAGTGGTAGATTGGGAGCATTAGTTTGATTAACAAAAGAATGGTCTGGCTTCAGATCTGTCAGAGGGATAGACAACTGGTAGACGGTATAGCAGACGAAGACAACAACGATGACAAACAGCAATAAGTTGCCTTTTAAACCAATTAAATTAACCAGAACACCATTACACATGGAGTCCAAGTAAAAATAAAGAGCAGCTTACTGTCACAGACTCTGCCTGCTCTTCCCTCTGAGCTTTTACTGCTCTTTTGCACCTAAAAGAAGAGTATCTTGTGAAGATTTTAAAATTTCACATCAGATACCATGAGGACTTGATTCCGTGCTTGACATTGCAGGGATATTTATGATAGATCTTTTCTTCACAGGGTCTCCCAAATACTGGTCCAAGTCAAATTACTTAATTTAAAAAAATCTTTATGAATAGCCTGTACTTGTAGAACTGCAAAAGTTGGACAAAATTTGGATCACTCCTAATTTTCTAGTACTTAGTACCTATTTCCTACTGAGCCCCTTCATGAATACAGATCATAATGTAACATCCACTCTGAAACCATCATTCACATTGCTCAAATATTTGTGACAATTTTGATCTTCTCACAGTCATTGCTAGAGGAGTTATTTCTATGGTGAAATATCATTCTAACCTCATTCCTCCAGGGCCAGTCACCATTTCCATAATTATATGTGACCTCTTCTCCAGGTGATATGTCTCTGACCGCAAAGAGGCATAAATGAGGCTTTCCTTCCACCATCACTTGTTTCATTTTGCAGTTTGGGTTGATATGATCATCATTAGCAAGTCTTCCCATTGAGTCATCCTCTCTCGCTGCATCAATGCTGTATTTTTGCAAACAGATGAAAGAATGCATTAACAAGAATGAATTGAAGTAAAAAGGGCAATAAATTGTTAATTGCTTTAAAGTAATTACTAATAACTAAATCATTAATTCAGTGTTTGAGGAGAAGTTTGAGGAGTGAGGAGTGTTTGAGGAGAAATTTTATGTATATAGCATTTAGGAGAAATGCTATATACATAAAATATACGCAACTCACCAACACGCCAGACCAAATCATTAAAGTAATGCATTCGCCTTTGCCTTTTAAATTAACCCTTTAACTCTGGTTCACGGCACTGACGTAAATTACTTGTAACAAACACACAAGGCCAAGTACTACCATAGGTGGAATATTTTTGTGGAAAACCTCCTCTCCTTTCATAATGTTACATGTCTCCACTGTGCTTGTTGAGGTAGTGCTTATACTTTGCATATGATTCTAACTGTAAATCTAGGTATCCTTGCCGTATTTCAGCATAACCCCAAATTAACGAGATTATCACGTCTCAATTATTACCATTCCATCTGTGATCTAGAATTAATAGATTATACCTTCGCTTTTATGTTATTTTAATAAGCACCGTTTCTGTAACTTAATATTAGCCATCTGATAAACGACCAGAAATCATCCATAGCTTGCTGAAACGAACCTCACATTAACTATCTTAGATTCGTTTTCACTTAAAACATCCTTTAATAAACTCCCGATTAACGTTAGCTAGCGAGTACCTTTAATAACTTGCAAAAATCAGATGTACAGCTACAGTTGTTAATAATCATTTGCTATTAGCTGTGCAACGTTACCGTTTTGCAGTAATGTTAGAAAACTGGACTTGGTCTGATTGATTAGTAAGATTAGGCGCTGTAGTAGTCTATTTATCCAACTTTAGTTAATTATGCCTAGGCAACTAAATTAGATAAAAGTGAGATAATGCTAACAAAATAGCTATCTAATGTTAACTAAATAGGCTAACACGGCAATCTTGCTCAGGTCAAGATCAGTTGGCTATAGCAAAATTGCACACAGCTAGTTATGAACTGTAAGATTAACAAACACTGTATACATCTGTATATAGCTGCTACCTAGGTAACGAGTTCATTTCAAGATGTCTACAGTAAAGACGAAGCTAAGATAGCAACTTACCTTGAGAAGTCTTTCAGCAAGTTACGAACGATTGCTCGTTTATCTGCTGGTAAACATTACAGAAACAGTACCTAATAAATAGCTGAGATGTATAAAAGCTTTTTTTTTTTTTTTAAATAGCTTAAGTTCGAATTGTTAGACATTTGCATACTTAACGTTAACTACCAATATAGCGATCTACTCGATTGGTATTGGATGTTAACATGGTACTAGCTATGCAATTAACATTATGTGTCGTGCTAGTTTCTTTAGCTAGCTAACCAGCTAGTTTAGGTTGCTTATAGCTAGCTAACGTTAGCTCGGCAGGACAGCACGCTACCTAACATGCATGAGAACAAACTTCAAACATGAGAAAAAGCTTGTTTACTGACCTCCATTGTTTTCCGTGCCAGATTAGACCAAACATGAAGACTCAGAGAGCGTCATGGTAGATCCTTTGTCGTCCTGACTTTCTTCATTGTTGATAAGATCTCTGACAGCATCGTCGTCGGGATTTAATCTTCTCCTCCTCATTTTAATCTTCCCTTTTACAAAGCTAGCTGAGTTACCTTCACTAGACTGCATGTCCATCCCCCACTGCACACAGTTTGCTCTCTAATGAGGCTTTAACAGGATTTGCACCAAAAAAGGCCTTTTAATTTGTGCACCAATGGGGTTCAGGGTCATGTCTGGTTCATCTGCCATATTGTTGATTTGTGGACCAATGGGAGTTTACGTACGTGTTGCACGTGACCAAGTGTGTATCCATCAAGGTAATTACGTTATTTGACCACAGAGGGAGTGTACAAACAATGAGGCATTTCATCCACACACACTCACACATTAGGGATGGGCGATACAAAACTTTTTATATTCGATACGATACCGATACTTTTTGTTACAATTTTAATGATACTGACACCGATACCGATACCCAGGGGCGCTGGTAGGACTTTTGGGCCTGAAAGGTTAATGCACTGGGCCCGTATATATGTAACAAACAAAAATATGTGGTAGAATCTTCGAGGGCCCCTGTCTGCTTGGGGCCCTTGGAATCATCCCAATCTCTCCCCCCCTTACGGTGCCCCTGCTGATACCGATACTGATCATTTCTTAAATGGGTATATGATTTTTCAAAATAATGGTCATTTTTAGAAAAAACAAGATCATTACACTTAAAGGCCATTAATATCAAATTTATTACAAAAGAAAATAAATGAGTACAATCAAAACATTTAAACAGAAATTAAATAAAAATTTATCAGAAATAATGTGAAGCAAGCTATCTTTTTACATAATGAGTTACACTTTGTAAAGAACACTTCCTAATAGCAGTGTTTGGGGGGGAAAGTTACATTTTCCTACATTCTCGCATTTCTTTAGTGCTATTCAAGAGATATATCTTGGCATTTTCACTCAATTTTTAGATTGGTGTTCAGGAACAGTAACATAACATTTTTAGCTTTAAGCCAATTTCGCCACTGACTAATTGTCTCTCCTGCCTTAGAAAATAGCCTCTCTGCTGGAACAGAGGTTGCAACAGTTCCAAGGTATCTTTTTGCCACTTTGCTGAGCAAAGGAAATATGCTCTCATTTCTTTTCCACCAAAGCAAAGGGTCCTCACTCCTTGGGATCACTTTTTCTTCCATGTACCTGCACATTTCAATGTATGCATCTGCGTTTGCTGTGCGATTCCCCTGAAAAGCCATTACATGTGTGTCAAACTCCTGCCATAATCCTCCCTTGGATGTTGAATGGTCTGCACCATTCCTTTCAGTGTTTGCAGCGGGTGACCCTTGCGGCACTGACAAGGCTGTTCCCATAGAGTCGGTTGATGCAGTAACAGAGGGTTCACTGGTTGTTGCCAGTGCTGGTGTGGCGAGTACAAAGGGGGGGGGATTTAATAGTATGACCAGGGAGGTACCAACTACGCCACCCTGGGACTACTACCCAGGGAATATACACCGGGGTCGACACCAGTTCAACCAATCCTAGGAGGACATGCCAGACACACAAGTTCGCTCACTGAGAGAGGACAGAGACGTGTTTCCAAAATACAACACTTTTATTTGTTCGTGCTATGGTACAAGGTTAAAATTTTACTTTATTAAAAGAGTACATTAAAATGCCAATGCGGAGAGGGCCTCGGTCAACCACGGGGAGGCAGACTACAGTAGTGTGTATCCAGAAGTGAAATACTCACGCCAGTGCTTCAAAGAGAAAAAAACAGGTGTACCTTCTGTGAATTCCAGTGCAACCTATAAGCAAACCATGCAGTGCCAGGACCTCACCACCGAGTGCCTAGCCTCCCCCACAGGAGAACCTCAGCACCTACTCAAAAGAAAGAAACAAAAACCAAATCAAGAACAAACCCAACATAATACAACTCAAACAGAAACTCCAAAAAAAAAGACCAATCAGCTCACAGCTCCGTGTTTGCGGGAGTTACCATTTCATAAGGTCAAGAATGTTGTTAGGAGGGGGGGGGGGGGTACGCACACAGTCCGACCCAGCTAACCAAGGTAATTATCGTTACCCCTTTTTTTCTTTAGGTGCCGACAGTTGCGATCACCAGTACCAAAATACTAGCTGCTCCGATGAAAGAGTTCTCCCCCCCACGCACTCGCTGCGACACGGAGGAGACGAGCTGCCGAACACACCAGCCCAATTGGGTTTACCCAATAAGCGCAACAAAACACAAAACGACCCCACAGGCACATATACGAAAATGGGAAAAAATAATACGAACAAACGCAAACAAAACAATACACCGACCAACCCACAAAGGCAGTTTGTTTAAAGGACACAGTCTAATAGCAACGAACACTAACAGCAAGGGCAATATTCAGGGCATGAAAACTAACGGAAGGCAAAGCAGCAGTGGCAGTCTTCCTGCCCGATGGGCTTAGCTGCTCCTATGGAGAGAGGCAATGAACCGGGGTAGGAAAAGGAGAACAGCCACCGCAAAACTCCAACCTCAGGATACCAGCAACGACCTCAGATCAGGAATATGATGGCACAGACACCAAAGGGATGCAGAGGAGCAGTTCAGCTCCGTGCCTCTTACCTGGCCTATATATACCTGCCTTGTGTATACCTAACTTCCGCAGCAGCATAGCAGGGGTCGTGATCGCAAACAAGCACTACGGTGGCTGCGATGGTCATTCCATTCCACCGGTTACAACCTACCCCCCAGTTTTGTGTCGGCGACCCGCCGATAGATTACAAAAAAAATATATATATATATACACACTACCAAGGCCTAAAGATTGCGGTGGTCATGCTACTGGAACCAGGCATCTGGGAATCTGTAGGCCCCTCTGCTCTACTCCACACTGACCCTGGGAGGTGATAAATATTTGAATGCTTCCCCGCCGTCATAGGGCTTGTTCTTCTAGGGGCCGCAGTGCAGGTGCCAGAGGGATCGTCCTGGGCGGTGAAAACAGTTGGTATTGTGGGCTGGACACCAGATGGGTGGCCAGGTAGAGGTAAATCTGTCACAGCACTTGAAGCAGGCGGTACGGTAGATAGTGGAATATCCGCAGGTGATTGCATAGCTACCCAGAAGCCTTGATCAGCATCCTCCTCTGCTTCAGCTTGCACCGGACGGCCCCATTCTGCAGCAACAGAGGGGAGCTCTGGGCAGAGGGTCAATGGAACGGGCTTTAACATGGTCTGATGCACTTGTCGCACCTGATCCAGGTCATGCAGGGGGGCTATGGAGTACACCGCACCACCTGGTTTGGGGACCCGTCGCATCCAATAGATGGTGGAGCTCCAGGCGTCCTGGATCTTATTCCGTCCACGGACAGAGTGGTCTCGTACATAAACCAATTGGTCCACCTGCAGAGGATCACTCAACGACTCGTCGTGCCTCTCTTTCCTCTGGGCTGCAGCCACCCTCATCTTCTCCCTGGCCCCTTCAAAGGCCACTTGGAGCCGCCTCCGATGCTCTCGAATCCAGTCACACACTTCCCCAGGTACAGGCTCCTCCATCCGGCCCAGGAGGAAATCGACTGGAAGTTGAGGCTCTCTGCCGAACATAAGAAAATAAGGCGATTCTCCCGTAGATTGGTGGCTTGTGGTGTTATAACTGAACACCAGCTGGGGAAGGTGATCTGGCCAGTGATTCTTCTGATCTGGGGGAAGCGTACACAATAAGTTATGCAGAGTTCTATTGAATCTCTCACATTGTCCATTACCTTGGGGATGGTACGGAGTGGTGCGCGTCTTCTGTACTCCATATAGGGTACAGAGCTGATGGACCAGAGCACTCTCAAAACTTCGCCCCTGGTCTGAATGGAGACGTCCAGGCACCCCATAGCGAAAAAACCATTCCTTCACCAGTATGCTGGCCACAGTGGAAGCTCGTTGGTCCCGAGCGGGAACGGCTTGCGTGAACTTAGAAAACACGTCTGTCATGATCAAGACCTGTTCCCTCCCGTCTCTAGAGGGTTCCAGAAAGGAAAAATCAATTGCCAAAACTTGATTTGGCTCTGATGCAAACAGGTGACCCATCGGAGCACGAATCTGGGGCTGCGTAGCTTTAGCTACTGTACACCGCTCACATTGTTGACACCACTCCTTAATATCATGACTCATGCCAGGCCAAAAACACCTCTGCCTTACAAGCTCTGCAGTACGTTCAATGCCTTGGTGTCCATGATTCTGATGAAGCTGCTGCAATACCTCAGTTTTCAAACACTCTGGCAGAATAAGCTGATGAACCTCCTCACCCCCATCAGACCGGAAACACTGGCGATACAGGAGGCCGTTCCGCTCACGGACTCGATCCCACTGCCGCAACAACCCCCGTGTGGATGTGGATAAGGTCTCCCTCTCTGCGCGACTGGGCATCCTCTGCTGGCGCCAAAAAGGAAGGAAGGCCTGGAGTGTGGAGTCCGCATCCTGGAGAGCCTTCAAATCTGCTGGAGTGCGTGAAGGCAGAACAGAGATGGCAGCCTGTATTACCTGCTGAGGCGGGTCATCACGGGCAACTTGGCGCAATGGTCCAGGCAACGCTGTCCCTGGCAGGGCCCGTTCCATTGCATCAGGGGTCTCCGCCTGGCACTGTCGGGATAACGCATCTGCGTTCCTGTTTATACGCCCAGGACGATACTGCACAGTATAATTAAAAGCAGACAATTGGGCGACCCAACGTTGTTCCGTGGCACCCAAGCTGGCAGTGGCTAAATGGCTCAAAGGGTTGTTATCAGTCCAGACAATACACTGTTGCCCCCACAGATACTCACGAAACTTCTCCGTCATGGCCCACTTCATGGCCAGGAATTCAAGTTTCATTGAGCTGTAGTTTTTCTCTGCTGGGCTAAGACTTCGGCTGGCATATGCTATGGGTCTCACCTTACCATCTTGTTCCTGGGACAATACAGCTCCTAGGCCACTGTGGCTGGCATCTACTTCTAGGACAAAGGGCAGAGAAAAATTAGCAAAGGCCAGGGTAGGTGAGTTGACTAACCTCTCCTTCAGCCCTTGAAAACTGTCTTCACACTGCTCAGACCAAACGTCCTTCAACAGCGTACCTTTCCTTCTAGGCACCTTCGATCCCAGCAACTCAGCAACCAAACGATGTAGTGGAGCTGCCAACTTGGAAAATCCACCCACAAACCGCCGATAGTAACTGGCGAAACCTAGAAAGGATCTCAATTCCGATACGCTAGTAGGACGGGGCCAATTTGCAACTGCCGATACCTTACTAGGATCTGTGGAGACCCCTTCCCGGGAAACAACATGGCCCAAGTACGGTACTTCTGTCCGAAAGAAACAGCACTTCTCTAACTTTACCTTGAGACCTTCTTGTTGCAGCCGGCTCAGCACCAATTCTAGACGTTTAAGATGTTCGTCAACATCTGAAGAAAACACAATGATGTCGTCAAGATACAACAGAAGCGACTGGCAGTGGTGAGCACCAAACATCCTTTCCATCAACCGCTGGAAGGTGCTAGGGGCATTGCACAACCCAAAGGGCATGCGATTAAATTCAAACAGCCCAAAGGGCGTGCAGAAAGCGGTTTTTGGCTTATCCTGCTCAGCCACTGGCACCTGATTGTACCCACTTGCCAAGTCCATGGTTGAGAACCACTGGGCACCGAACAATGCATCCAAGGACTCATCAATGCGTGGGAGGGGGAAGGCATCTTTCCGAGTCTTTCCGTTCAGCTGTCGATAGTCAACACACATACGCAGACTGCCATCCTTTTTCCTCACCAGGACAATGGGAGAGGCATAGAGGCTACTACTCTCCCGAATCACCTGACTGTCCAGCAGCTGACGTATATGGGCCCTCACTTCATCATAGTCAGAGGGCGGAATACGCCTGTACCTCTGCCTGATGGGCACGTCGTCCAATAAGGGGATAGTGTGCGATATTAGGTTAGTACAACCCAGGTCCCCTTCAAATGCTGAAAACACTGGTGCATACTTCAACAACATGGACCTCACTTTGGCTTGCTCTACATCAGGGAGAATGGATAGATCAAGGGCCTCAATTTGGTGGTGTACTGAACTGACCTGCCCAATCTGAGAGCTAGCAGTGGCTTCAATGGTGTCTAGCCCCTGAGCAACCTCCGTCACGCCTGCGGGCAAACTCACAATTTGGGCTGGGGTCAACAGCCCTAAAGCACAACGAGGATAGAGGGTAGCACTAGTGACCCCTGGATTAAAAACTGGGACATAGGCCGTGCTACGTGCCACACGAACTAAGGCAGAAGGGACAAACAACCCATCTGGTAACGTGTGGACACTATTCAAGGGCTCGACTACAGCTACTCCCAGGGGCCCAGCAAGGTGAGGGGAGCACGTAGTGGCTACCATCTTACATGTGCCCCCAGGTATATGAATAGGTCTCTTACCCCTCACTTTGGCAAAACCCACCCTGGGCCTTGGCTGGCGAAGCTGAGCTTGGTGGCAGTACTGTAAAGCTTGTTGCCATGACAAGGAGGCATTTTTAACTGGCGGAAGGTCAAAAAGGGCAGGGCCATGCAGACCGAATAGCTCGCCATAACACTCACGGATTATGTTCATTCCTAGCACCCCAGGGACATTCGATGAAGATAACTGGCCTGGGGGATCCTTGACTACCAGCCAGCCACGTTTAGGGATTACCCTGCCAAGCACCTCAACATCTAACTCCACATAGCCTACGTAGGGGATATCCAGTCCATTAGCAGCCCGCAGCTGCAACCAACGACATGACTGGAGCTTCTCCTGAAAATGAGTCTTGAAGAAACTCTCCACCATAGTAGACACCATAGACCCTGTATCCAACAGGCAGCTAACCACCACCCCCCCCAGCCTGACAGCCACCTTAGGACATGGTCCCAATAAGCAAGACTGCAAAGCTGGACTCACCGGATTATGTTCCCTGGAACCAACGTTGTCCCCTCCCAATATGTGGCTCCTCACATCGGGGGGAACTAGTTTTCCGCCGGCTGGGGGTTAGGGGCAGCCTGACCCTGCAGGGACCTAACCACAGGGCTGCGGGTTTGAACAACACGTTCGTTATCGCACTCTCTTGCATAATGGCCTGGTTTCTGACATCGCCTGCAAATGGGACGGCTGGTCCTAGCAGGGCCTGGGGGTACCTGCATGGCTAAGAGACGTTGGGTTAGCTGATTAATTTGATCTTGTTGGGCTAGTAGCATGGCCTTCAGCTCGGCCAGCTCAGAAGGAGCAGGGTTTGTTGATGGCAAATCAGCCCTTTCCACCCTGGAACACTGCAAGGCACAAATTGAAGGAACCGAATTACTCCTACCCCTAGGGTCATGTGGCCTACCCTCTCGCTCCCATCGGATGGCCTCAGCACGTACATCAAGCAGGGAAAGCTGGGGATGCTGGCGAACTACTCGCTTCAATTCTCTAGGAAGGGCAGGGTCATTTACATACTCCACAAACTGGTCACGTAAAAGAACCTCAGCATTAGCAACACTATTCGGGGCACTCTGTTTGACCTTATCCAGGAGGGAGCAAAGGGCATGAGAAAACTCCTGTAAGGATTCCCCTTCTAGCTGTTTTCTAGAAAAAAAATTCTCCTGTAATGCAACATAGGATTTTGAACACCCATACAGCTCCTGAAGGATCATTAAAACCCTTTCTGGGTCTTCCCTCTCAGCCCTCGATCGATATCTTATTTCATCTTTAGCTTCCCCTTCCAGATGATCAAATATGAAATAGGCCTGGTCAAGAGGCCCCAAGTGCCTAGCCCTAATGCTGGCTCTGACTTCCTCCACCCACTCATCAATACCAATCCCCACAGTACCTCTAAAAACTGGACATTTCCTCTCCCTAGGAATATAGAATAAACGTTCAGCAGGAACAGGGTTAGAGGTCAAAGGTTCTGTCGGATTAGAGGTAGAGCTAAAAACAGGGTTTGATGGACCAGCTTGATTTTCTGCACGTTCTTGCAACAAACGTTCCTTCTCCGCCTGGAGCTGTTGCACCAGTTCCCGCAGCTCCTGCAATTCACTGGCCATGACTGCTAAGAAAGGGAGACGAGGTCGTTAGTCTTCTTGAAGCGGGGGGGGGGGGGGGGGGGCACGTCGTAACCACCAACCACTGAGTCCTCAGGTCCAGCGTTGTGCCAACTGCTGCTTTGCCTTTATTGCCCTACATACAGTACACTCTTGACACAAAATTGAATTTGGTAACACGTCTCTGTTTGCAGTGATCCTGCCGACTGCGCCAAAATAGATGTGGCGAGTACAAAGGGGGGGGGATTTAATAGTATGACCAGGGAGGTACCAACTACGCCACCCTGGGACTACTACCCAGGGAATATACACCGGGGTCGACACCAGTTCAACCAATCCTAGGAGGACATGCCAGACACACAAGTTCGCTCACTGAGAGAGGACAGAGACGTGTTTCCAAAATACAACACTTTTATTTGTTCGTGCTATGGTACAAGGTTAAAATTTTACTTTATTAAAAGAGTACATTAAAATGCCAATGCGGAGAGGGCCTCGGTCAACCACGGGGAGGCAGACTACAGTAGTGTGTATCCAGAAGTGAAATACTCACGCCAGTGCTTCAAAGAGAAAAAAAACAGGTGTACCTTCTGTGAACTCCAGTGCAACCTATAAGCAAACCATGCAGTGCCAGGACCTCACCACCGAGTGCCTAGCCTCCCCCACAGGAGAACCTCAGCACCTACTCAAAAGAAAGAAACAAAAACCAAATCAAGAACAAACCCAACATAATACAACTCAAACAGAAACTCCAAAAAAAAAGACCAATCAGCTCACAGCTCCGTGTTTGCGGGAGTTACCATTTCATAAGGTCAAGAATGTTGTTAGGAGGGGGGGGGGGGGTACGCACACAGTCCGACCCAGCTAACCAAGGTAATTATCGTTACCCCTTTTTTTCTTTAGGTGCCGACAGTTGCGATCACCAGTACCGAAATACTAGCTGCTCCGATGAAAGAGTTCTCCCCCCCACGCACTCGCTGCGACACGGAGGAGACGAGCTGCCGAACACACCAGCCCAATTGGGTTTACCCAATAAGCGCAACAAAACACAAAACGACCCCACAGGCACATATACGAAAATGGGAAAAAATAATACGAACAAACGCAAACAAAACAATACACCGACCAACCCACAAAGGCAGTTTGTTTAAAGGACACAGTCTAATAGCAACGAACACTAACAGCAAGGGCAATATTCAGGGCATGAAAACTAACGGAAGGCAAAGCAGCAGTGGCAGTCTTCCTGCCCGATGGGCTTAGCTGCTCCTATGGAGAGAGGCAATGAACCGGGGTAGGAAAAGGAGAACAGCCACCGCAAAACTCCAACCTCAGGATACCAGCAACGACCTCAGATCAGGAATATGATGGCACAGACACCAAAGGGATGCAGAGGAGCAGTTCAGCTCCGTGCCTCTTACCTGGCCTATATATACCTGCCTTGTGTGGCAAGTTAATTGTTTGCCGGCTAACTTCCGCAGCAGCATAGCAGGGGGCGTGATCGCAAACAAGCACTACGGTGGCTGCGATGGTCATTCCATTCCACCGGTTACACTGGCATCTCACTGATGAGCCGCGATTTAATGATTTCCACATTTCCAGTATCACAAAAGACAATGTTTTTAAATTTAATGTCCAAAAAGGTGCTGGCTGCAAAAGTATAGTTGTGCTCAATGTTTTGAAAGCACCGCTTGCATTGCATTGCAAGCTGTGAAGCCAGAGTGTTACCCTTCTGCCCAGCAGATGTGGTTGCTCTTTGGAGAAAAGAGACCAGAGGTATGACTTGAAATGGTTACATACAGCTCTGCTGAAACTTCCTTAGTGGCCTCTTCAAAGGGCCTGAGGGCTTCAATGGCTTGGCTGATATGGGATCATTCTGCCTCATTCAAGCACAAGGTATTTTTCCCAAGAAGACAAAGTGCTGTTATAACCGCTTGTTGTTGTTCACACAGTCTCTCCAGCATGTAAAACACTGAATTCCATCGCGTCTCTACTGCTTGGATTAGTCTGTGCTCTGGCAATTGCAACTGAATTTGTACTTCTTTTAGCTTGTCAGATGCTTTGGTGCTATGCTGGAAGAACCGAACGATAGTACCACATTTCTCCAGAATTGACTCCAAACTTGTGTCAGCCTTAATGGAGTCCTTCACAACTAAGTTGAGGGTGTGTGAAAAACACGGAATGTGTTTCCAGTGGGTTTTCCGCACAGCTGAGACCATATTAGCTCCATTGTCCATAATAACAGCACGGACCTTGCTAGTAATGCCCCAGTCATCAGATATTGTTGTGAGGAGCTCAGATATATTGTCTGCTGTGTGCTGTATAGCTACATGGACTGTCTCAAGAGTGCAAGCTTGCATCTGCCAATTCTGGTCAATAAAATGTCCTGACACAGTCAAATAAGCTTCAGTTGTTCTTGCTGTCCACATATCACAATCTCATTTAAACCCACATATAAAATTTAAAATGAGATTGTGATGATGATGTGTAGGAATTTAGACAGACGAAAACATAACCAACTAATAACAGCGCTACCTGTACCTGGATATGCTTTGCCTCTCTGAAAACTCTCCTGCAACGTCTTTTGTCGAACAGAGGGTGGTGCAGGAGACTTGGATGTATGGGCATCTTCTCGTTTTTGTTCAGCCTACTTATAACTTTCAGGGTGTGTTGTTTTTAAATGTTTGAAGAGGTTACTGGTGTTGCTGCTGTGTGGCACTATCTTGACACAAATAGTGCATCTTGCTGTATTTGTATCTACAGGTGTAAAGTAGCACCACACCATGCTACGTTTCCTTTCTGCCATTCTTGCATAAATTTGATGCAGAAGCATGCGACTGTGCAGCTGCGCGCTTGGTTCTCATGTCACATAAGTCATGTGACACGGGCCACAGTCATGTGACACAGGTCAGCTAAATATGTCAGGGCCCGAGCTGTTTTGGCACAAACATTATACAAAAGTACAGAAAACGTTTGGAAGTGATGCAGCCACCCACGTTTTGTATTCGTATAATTTCATTATCAATATTTTTTAAAGGAATAGATACCAAATGAGTAGCTTGTGAGTATCGAAGTATCAATCCCGCAGTATCGATTCGCCCATCCCTATCACACATCTTTTTCCACTTAATGTTGATCCTGGGGACGTCCTAATTTTTGTGCGGGGTGTGTCTACATCATCTCCTAAATGCGTTGCAATTGGTCAGTTTTGTGGGGACTTGATTTTAGGTCTCCACCATGACTCAAGTCCCCACCTTATTGGCCTGCAGTCATGATGATGTCCCCATGATATAATGTAAACGAACACACACTCACACTCACACTCACACTCTGCCTTGGTCTTACCTTGTGGGGACCCTGTTAAGACAGGATTAACAATGAAATCAAATGAACAAGGAAATGCATAAGGTCTGCAAATCTTGACTTACAAGCAACGTTCTATTCTTTGGACAATAACAACCTTCAGTGAGTAATTAGACCACTGAGTATTCAAGTGCTCTCATCCCAAATAACTGATTTCTGTCAATATTTCAGGCTACAGATGAACACTATCCCACCAAAGCAGCTAAGAACAATGTACGACCATCTTTCAGCTACATACAAGGAGAACCAGTGGGAGCTCCGACTTCTATCTTACAGGTAACTCTTTCATCGTAAGTCATGCAAACAGTTTTCCACACAGTGAAGTGGGGTATGAAGCACATTTCAGGTCATTCTTTATGGGGACCAGTAGCCTGTTGACTGACTTGCAATATGGTGGATTGTAGCTAACACACTCTGCCATGCTGATTTTACCTTCTGGGGACCCTGTTAGGGCATGATTAACAATAAAATCAAAAGAACTGGGAAATGCAATGGGGCCTGCAAATCTTGACCTGCAAGCAGCATTCTGTTCCACTTGCATAACTCACAAGGGACTAAACATGTTCTGTTGCCATATCTTTTAAAAAGCTGATGATGGCGAGATGTAGTCACATACAAATTCTCAAATACAAAGTTACTGTCATTAAAGGGGGGCCGGTATTCTCCAGACTAGCCTTTTTTGTGTTGTTTCTTGAAGATGGAGACAATGATTCCTGTTGGATCTGGGGTGATGTACAACTCCAGTTCAGATAGTGGACAGGATTATGTTTCAGATGTTAGTGGGAAAAGCTCTGACAGTTCCATGAGTTTGGAACAACCTTAATGAAAAAGTCATAGAAGAAGCACATCTCTCTGTCAGAGTAGCAAAAGAGGCCCTACATCTCCCTGTCTGAGCAGTAGTAGAAGCTGCAAATCAGAAGAGGTTACTGTTGTTTTACCTTCCAGCTCACAGGTAACTGTTTTTAAAGGCACATGAAACAAAATTACACACTGTCCACATAACAATACTGTCTTTGCCCCTTTCTGAATACATTATGGACTGTTTTGGTGGATTTCTCACATTTAAAACATTAACACGATACGTACACAAGCACAAATATTTTTGTTCCTTATAACTTCCTGTGCTCAATTTTTAATACACCATGTGGCAAGCTACACTGTAATCCCACATTTTGTTTTAACTCAAATAAATGAAGTCTTTTGTACATAAATCTCAATATGTCCTGAGTGGTGGCCGAGGTGACCGTCAAAAGTATTTTTTTTTTTCCTGATTCGTTTAGCCAGGTAAGTTGTGTTTCTGTTGGTAGGTTGCCCAACAAGCTAATGTTAACTGGTTAAGAGCATCAAGCTCTAAAACATGATTTATTTGTGCCTCTGTTTCAGGTCTACCAGGAATTCAGAAGAGTGGTAGGGAAAAACCTGAAACAGGAATTCTATGAGTCTCTTGTTCGTCTTTGCCCTCAACTTGTTGAAATCTTCAGGTCAAAGAGAGGCCTTAAGGGACAAATTTTGCAGCAAACAATGGTTTGTAAATTGAAGTGATACTACCCATCTCAGTGTACAGTTGTCTTGAGTGAGGATTGTCTGGAATGAGAATTTTTGTCACTGATGTTACAATGTTGTCTCTTCTGTCACTGCAATCTGGACATTGCTGACATCAGATGCCTTGTCCTGAGAGGGCTTCCAGTACTTTTTGATGATAACCCAGCTGACTTCTTCAAGGCCTGCTTTGTAAGTAATATCACTGGATTATAAATTATTTTTCTTGTTACATGCTGTACATTAAAACTGGCAATAATGCAGTCAAGGATGAGTTAATTTACAGTAGATGAGACATTTTTGGTTCAGCCTAATGGAAATAAAATTACAATTTATAATTTAAAGTGTCTAAAAATATTTTCAAATACATACTGTTTTGTAAATGTGTATCCCGATTTGAAATCAAGTCAGCATCCAAATAAGTTTTGCTCAAAAACAGATTTGTACTGTAATTTTAGACAAGACCTATAAGCCTAACACAACCACGTGAGGGTGGCTGGTTGCTTACAGGTCTTGGCATACATTTTTAAATCTGGATAATTTTTTTCAGATCTGAGTATGTATTTGGTAAAATGGATACACATTCTCAAATTATAATGCATATGTTGGGCTTGGTTAGGTTTAAAAAAAGTAATAATAAAAATGTGTTGTATTTCCAAGCAAAATGTTGGACCGCTATTATTGTTATGTCTAGGCTATGGATGACGAGGACTCATACAGACACGTGCCAATTGGAATCCTCTGCTTCGAACAGGAAGATGTAGCACAGCGTCCACTGTCCTACCATCTCAATCCATCCTCTGTTGGAATTATCTTGGAGGGAAATGTTGTGATGGACAATCTTGATAACCTGCCCCAGGCCATGAACCTTCTGTTTGGATTGACATATGCACTGCACCTAAACTACCCCAAGTGCATGAACAACACTTTCCATTTCATTCAGCAGGTCCTGTTGAGCTTGGGAAAGAAGGAGATAAAAGGCAAGGTTCTAACTCTAACAAATCAGCTGGCCATGTAAGATGGAAAGGATGTTCTCATGTCAGGCAAAAGGGGGACATTTTATTGTCACATTACAGTGATCTAGTATCGTTTGTTTTATTTATTTGATTTATTTTTGTTTTATATGAAACAGAGGAATAGACAGTACATCCATGTATTCATTTACAGGATGTTCTCCAGTCAGGCTGTGTAAAGGGGGCATTTCATGGTCACATTACAGCGATCTTGTTTTGCGAGTGACTATTTATTTATTTAGTTTATTTAAAAGAAGACATGGATGATAGATTCATGTTAACATTCATTTGCTTTGCATGGTGCATTTTAGTATAGCTTTCTAAGCTCTGTTTAATAAATAGCTTCTTGATTGCTGTTGAGTAGTTTTGTTGCTGGTCGGGTGGTATGTCTGGCAATTGTGGCATGTTGTTCTAAAATTGAATAAACATTCAAAAAGACTGATGCTTTCTGTTTCTTTTACATTTATAGCTTAAGTGGCTATAGTTTAAAGCACATTTAGCTATTAAAAATGTATGTAAAGTGAATTTGTAAAGTAATTTGATCAAAAAAAGCTTTTAGGTTTGGCTAACTCAAAAAGTTCAATTAAAATAGCAAGAATTTATGAGTTACATAAACATATATTTAAGTTATTCTAACATGATAAGTTTAAAGTTACTCTAACATGCAGAAGTTTATTGTACTAAACTCGTAATGCAGTGCAATTTAGTACCTTAAGTACACTCAACTTAAACTTGTTTGTTTTTTCAACAATGCTTAACTTAAATTTTTTAGGGCAAGGGGTTACCTCAAAAATTTTAAGTTCATTGAACTTATCTGGGTTTACAGTGTAGGTAGTTCACTAAGTAAACAAGCAGTACAAATTTCTGTCACAGAACAGTGGAGATATGCATAACTGTCAAATCTAAGCTTTATCTGATCCACTGAATAAATCCATCGTAAAATTATTATTTAGCAACAATCTCAAAGTATTAGCCTACTGGGGGGGTCATTCACACAACCACTATCTTGCTGACAGTGACATTGACTGAGTTTATGCTGGAGTGGCAGTGAAGGCACACTGTAATTTGGAGGTGTAATATTCCCCACCAGGGGCAAAGACACCAACATATGCTTGTACACAGATGACACAGGCTGATATAAATGTGGTAGCCAGGCTAGTCAAAAAAAAGGAGGTAGTTTTCCCTGACGATTGATAATTCCATTCAAACTGTGGTTAGTATTCCCAAATTGCATGCAGTCATACATGTCAAACGGTACCTGGTCCTGTATTTTGCTTAATGCCAGTAAACAGTAGCAGATGTCATTATGTCATAATTTTATGTCTCCTCCTTGAATATATATTTTGTACTGAAAGCGTCATACCTTTGGATAGGATGTGAACAAAAAAATAGCCCTAGTTGACTACACACACACTGACAATGAAGCAATGTACTCAATCCCAGATTCTTCCAGTCTGCAACCATGAGCTGGCATGGCTGAGCCACGGCTGAGGAGGACCAAAAGCATCCTGTTAGGCCTGCATTTCACTGTGACTAGCAACACTATTATCTATTTTGCATGTAATCATTTTTTATCTTATGATTTATCCTATAGTATTTACTTAATATGATGATGCACGGAATTTCCAGACATGTAACAGCCCTCAAAATTACCAGCCAGTTGAAATTTGGAAGGTATTACATAATATAACACCATTCACTCATGTGAACATGAGGATGTGGCAGGTATGCATTGTGACTCTACATTTTCTATGTGCTTGCTTGTTTGTACAATCTGTCAGTAGATGTTAACGTTTATAGTGGTACATGTCCATGCCAAAAGCATTATTTCAGATTCCCTACTCCACCATATACCTACACGGTCAACAGATGGTGAGAATCTCAATCTAATAAATCAGATATTGAAATATACGTATCTTGAATGCTTGAAGGTTTACAGATGTATTACTGATAATTTTTGATGTTTTATTTTTCATATAGAGCAACATTTCATGACACCAGAGTGATGCATCTGTAGATCGTACCAGGATGTTGCACTGAGAAGAGAACATGAGATGCCACAAAACAGCACCTCCACAGTGGCCATACAAGATGGGAGCAGCAGAATGTTACCACAAGATCAGCTGGTGAAGTTGCCAGCACAAAGGAAAGGTCTTACTGGTGGTCTTACTGCAGGTTGGCGAAGGCCAGGACAGGCGCTTTAATGAGACTTTTCTTGAGCGTCTCAAAGGCTGTCTCACACTTTGCATCCCACCTAGAACCGAACGGCTCAGAAGGATGGAACAGCTGCTTTGCCTCATCATCCTCATTGGGCTTTTGAGCACCTTTATCTTCTCTGGACTGTTGACCAGGCCTCCCTGCAGTGATACAGCCCTTCAACAGCCGGTTGAGTGGGTAACTGACTCTGGAGTAGTTTTTCACAAAATGTCGGTAATATGCGCCAAAACCCAGAAAAGAGCAAAGAGCAGATATGTTCTTCAGAAGTGGCTAAGACTTCACAGCCTCCACTTTGGACGGGTCCGTAGCAATACTGTCCCTTGACACAATGTGCCCCAATGCCCCAAGTAGTTCACTGAAGTGCAATAGAACTGACATTTATCCAAGGACAACTTAAATCCTTCCTCTTTCAGCCTGTCCAACACTTTCATCAAACATTGCTCATGTTCCTTGAGTGTCCTCCCAAAGACAATGAGGCCATCTAAATAAACAAGTACCTCCAAAAGGTTCATGTCTCTGACATTCTCTCCATCGCATGCTGGAATGTGGCCAGCGCACCAGAAATCCCCTGCAGCATTCTCTCAAACTGGTAAAAACCATCTGGGCAGATGAAGGTGGCCTTTTCCTTGTCTGCCTTGTCCAGAGGTATCTGTTGGTACTGGCTCCTCAGATCTAGCACGCTGAACCACTGGCTACCACTCAGACAAGTAAGGGCATCCTCAATACGTGGCACTGTGTACTGGTCAGGAACTGTTTTTCTGTTCAATGTCCTGTAATCCACGCACATACGTATTGTGCCATTTTTCTTGCATACCACCACTATGGGTGAAGCATAGGGACTTCTCGACTCCAGGATGATACCAGCTTTGAGGAGATCATTAAGATGCTTCCTCACATCTGCAACATCCCCTGGAGGTAGACGTCTGGAGTGCTGTCTGAATAGCTTATCATTGGTCACACGAATGGTGTGCTCTGTGCTCTTTGGACATCCAACATCAAGTTCGCCTCAAGAGAAAACTTTCCTCTCCATCATCTTCTTACACAATCCTTCCTCCCACTTTTGGGATACTGGGGAATCACTGAAGTTGATTGCAGGCAGTGTCAGCTCGACCAAGTCTGTGTGATTTTCCTTCACTGGTCTGTATCCATAAGGTCTACAGGGAACAGGTGCGCAACGGGCATTCCACGTTTCAGTTTTACTTCGCGAGTGGACATATTCCTCACAATAACTGTGATGTGACGGCTACGAACATCTGTAGCCTTCTTGAGGGTGGATAAAACCATAAGCACATCAGGAAATAGTGCCTCTCCAGAATGTTCAACTAGGACTGTCTGAGTTGACAACCAGGGAACTTAGGGATGCCGGTAACGGTCGCAGTTGCGCCTGGGGGTAAAGTCATAGGCTTAGCTCTAGTGAGCCATACTGTGCCCCTTTCCATCTCAGCATTTGGGGATTCTTGAAACCTCTGGTAGGCCTGTTTAATCTCAGGATGCATGGTCATGGTACACAGGAAGTTCTCAGGAAATTCTCTCCTCCTTTGAGTTTGCAGGAATTGAACAGTTGTCTCACCACAGAGGTATTTGTCCCTAATATGATGTAAGCCTCCCCTTTGATGGTTGGGTCAGGGCACACAAGCACAAGTGTCTCAACTGTCTCTGCTACTCCAACTACATCGCTATTAAACTCAAGCTTCACACACAGGTAACCATCATAGGGATACTCCTTAACACTGAGTCCCCATATCTCCTAACAATCAATCGGAGTCAATGGCATGTGTTTAAAATACTTGTCATAAAATGAACGTGCATATATGTCTTCAATTCACACTGAGACAATAGAGCTAGGCCTAATAAGGCCCACTGGAAGTGCAGCTTTCTTTCCTTTTAGCTGTTCACACTTTGCGGAACATGTCATCCCTGGGGCACCAGCCCGTTCCTCTACTAGGCCCCTGAGGAGTTTCCCGACGGCCGCTTCAGCATAAGGAGGTGCTTGTTGACCTTCCTGATGTTCTCAGGATTCTGGCATTCCCGCTGGAAATGACCATCTTCACCACATTTATAACAGAAGATGTCAGCTCGGTTCAGATTTTCCCGTCGTTCCTCTCGTGCTTTTGTGAATGGCTTTCCCTTCTTGCTTCTTGCTAGCGCTCAGTGGTGGGGTCTATGCAACTAAGGAGTGTGAGGAAAGGAGACAGAGAGCAGGCGAGTTACCTCAGTCTTAAGCCCTTGCGCTTCTTTGGTAAGACTCTCTAAGGCGGGATCTTTTTCTGTAGAAGCAGACACAGGACTGGACTGAAGCCGCGGTGATGCTGCTGAGACAGTTGCACATTCAACTGACGCAACCATGGTGGAGGCAGCAACATCGGTAGCACTAGGCCTCTCCAGTATCATATCCTCTTCTTCTCTCACGTGGCGGAGCAGTTCAGTGCATGAAGCAAAGCCCCTCTTGCAACCTGCTCAATGCAGGTTTTATCCATGTCAGCCAGGTTAATTCCACCCTTGCAGAACACTGAGTGAAGCAATCTGTCAATTCTAAGCAGATACGCTGAAAGCTTCTCACCTTCAAGCTGGAACGTGTTACGGAACTTAAACATGAGATCTGTGGCGTTCTCTGTAGATCCAAAGGCCATCTCGAGGGCTGTTAAGTAATCATTCGCCATAGCATTGGGGTTACTGACTCTCAGGCATCTGACAATATCTGCAGCTGGCCCTTTGGAGCTCTCAGCTATCTATAGTTCTTTAATGAATCTGCACACTTCCACTCATCAAGCATGTGAGTTGTCTGTTCGGCCCATGCATCATATTCCTCTTCTCCATGGGGATCTGGCTTCACACCAGAGAATATACGAAGTTTGCGGTAGACTGGATTTTCCACTAGCGCGGCCTGACACTTCTCAACAAGACAGGATATAGCATTGACTAGCTGGGTGTTCAGGTTTGGAGCTGCAAAGGGGGCCATAACTGAGTTAAGCAGGCCTTTCATGTCAGCAAGTGTCTTTCCCTCATTGGCTAGGAATGTCATCAGTTTAGCAGAAAATCTTCCTTCTCGGCGGAGATTTGTAACTGTGGAGCTTCAACCAGAGAGCCACCTCACCTCTTACACCTACCTGCTCAGGTATTTTGACTCTTATTGAGATCTCAGATGATATCAATACAATTAACTGGCTTCTCCCAACAGGTGCTAAACAATGGCTTTTTAATGGATTAACCCTCTTGTCTTCAAACCATCTCAGTATCTGTTCTGCCTCCATGTTGTAATAGGTTTCACTAAAATAGTCTATTTACAACCCTCAACAGTGTACTGCATACAATGTAAGTTCACATTTTTACATTAACATTACATTTCTATAGTAGTAATGCACTATATCATATGCACTATATCATATTCTCCTTAGAAAAAAACAGCACACAAAGTATCCTGGATGAGCCCCCACATGTAGCCCTCCCACTAAGCTGATGTTTACACACGTGTATTATTGCAGCCCACAACCATGAACACCTGAATAATACACAACAAGGAAGGAGCTTAAGTGGAATGTACCAGGCAGAATATATGTCTAGTGTTACCATCTCGCACATGGTGTCTAAGAGGCCTGGGATAGCCTATGGAAATGGCTATTGTTAGATGATGGATAATTGACCTCCCTTGCATTAACTAATAATAACAGTGTGAGCCCCCACTTTGAATTATAAACACTGTATGCCACGTAAGACAGATAATTAGACTTAGACTGCAACACCACTCAAATAGCTCACCGTCTATTTGATAGCTTACTGCTCATTTGTGACCCGGTGCGAGTAAACCCTCCACATCGCGGCCGCGTCAACTTTACAGGAGACCACAAAAATGGTCAAAAAACCTTTTTTTTGCAAAAAAAATGAGATAGTGGTGGATTCAAATTCCTAAAGTGCTTATCTATCATCCCCCTTCTTTTTGAAACTGAAAGTGATCTGTAAATATGAAAAAAAAAACAATAAATATCAAGGCAAGTTGGTCCTCCGAGAATGGACAGGGGAGAAAACATCGTCAATTTCCTATTATGTTGTATTATTAAAACAAGCGCTGGCATATCGTATGCTTCCGTCTTTTAATACAGTCATGCAGTTCAAGATCACCCTCTCACATTTGCTGTGGTGTCAATTTGCAACACAAAGCCATTTTGATAAAAAAATGTAATTTAAACAATACTGGATTTATGACTGAAACCAGAAGGAATGGCCTTCTTCTGTGGTGGGAATGTTGACAGCTTTCTTCTTTTGTGGTGTGAGTTTTGATACTTTCTTCTTCTGTGGTGGGAGTTTCGATTGCTTTCTTCTTTTGTGGTGTCGTAACACAATGCTGAGCATTCATTAGTTCTTGAGGGGGATCAGATGCACCTTGTCCTGTCTGACTCGGAAGGTGAGGACAGCAATGACAAAGAAAGCATTCCGGACATGGACAAAAGTATGGTTTGTGAAAGTGATCACAAAGCGGATTTCGAAGAACCATCAGAGGATGTACCATTACCATACATACCATACATACATACCATACGAAAATTTTTACAGTACAAATGTAGCACAAACGAATGAGACCATTTTGGAGCAATTCGGAGGAGGTTGGGGTGCTGGGTGATGTCATTGCCTAAAAATATAATGTTTATTATCTAAAAAACCATAGCAGCACAAACGAAAAATTTTACGGCACAAACTGGCACAAACGAATGAGACAATTTTGGAGCAATTCAGAGGAGGTTGGGGTGCTGGGTGACGTCACAGCACATACAATATAATTTGTTATATCTAAAAAACCATAGCAGCACAAACGAACAGTAATACCATTTTGAACTTTTTAAATACTTGGGGTGCCAACTTCACGTAGGTGATGGGCTCCCCCTCTGAGCCAGGTTCTGCTGAAGGTTTCTTCCTGTTAATTAGGGAGTTTTTCCTTGCCACTGTTGCCTTAGGCTTGCTCTCAGGGGGTCTCAGGCCTGGGAACAATGTAAAGCTGCTTTGTGACAACTTGTGTTGTAAAAAGCGCTATACAAATAAAATTGAATTGAACACAGTGTTGTATTGCTTAAGTGAAAGTAATCAAACTTTTTTGTTTTTCCACCACATGGTTTCAGCTGTCACAGATCCTCACCTTGCTGCTGTGGCCATGACATCTGATTCCCCCTGTGACATCACTGAACAGGTAAGTTATCAATTATTACAACATCTCCTTAAAACTTGGTTTCTAATCTTTAATATTTTTCTGTAATTTTAGGTGCATAACAGTTTTAAGTGGTTGAAAAAAAAAATCACAATTTTTTTTCCAGCTATTTTTTAAAGTTTCTTTATCAGATCAAATCATTTTAAATTTATGATGTAATCTCAAAGCCAGTGTTTTTTTTTTCCAACAAAACTGTAAACATGACAGTTTCCTCAGTAGTACCAAGCTTGGAAAAATGTGCCTTTTGTAGTGGACCCTTTTCTGCTTTGAAATGGATTGGTGTGAGATGTAAAGGTGAGTATTTTGTCTTGATGAGTAAGATGTGTATCTATTACAATATGTATCTATTAATAAACAATAATTATTACTAGGGATGTCATAAAATATTGATATATTGATTATTGATGGGCACATTATTTTATCAATATGTTTTTGAGGCATCAATGTATTACAATTAGCCAACATTTAAATTAGACGCCTAATATGTGTGCTTTCAAATTCATTCAGTTGGTCTTCCATTTAATGTAGTTTGAAATAATTTTTCTGAGACCACAATGAAATGACGAAACTGGGTTTTCAAGTTTCAAAAAATAAAAGTATTCTACAACTTTTTTTTTCTTTTTGGGATAAATTGGTTTGTCTATTGTTTAACTTTAATATTTTCTGTGCAAGAAATATTAACCAACATCCATTTTTACTCTTTTTTCTAAATAGCGACCCATAAAATGTCATTCAGTGTAATAAAATGTTTATTAGACATTAAAAAAATCATTATTAGAATTTTACTTCATTTTTATATCAAAATATGCATTACACTGAATGACCACAATTTCTTACACTGAATGACACTTTGTCAAAGCCATATGAAATGCTACCATCAGCACTGCTGTTTTTGTAATAGTATTATCATTAGACTACATTAGCCACAGTCCTGAATAAATGACAGCAGAGGGAATTATTTCCAAATAGTTGGTATTTTATTGAACAAAGAATGTGTAGTGAAATGCTGAATTGTAATGCATGAGATGGCACTTTATATTGCTTAGTGTAATGATGACACATTTTAAAAACTTAGTGATTAAGAAGGAACAAAATATGACACAGGAAAGACAATGGCTTAATAAATTTGTGACAAGCCTATAACAATCTGAAATATAAACTCTAGTGACACAATATAAAACTTATTCAATCATGTCCTTATTCAGGTTACAATAAAAAATGTAGATTAAATCTTAAAAATGTAGATTGTAGTACATTGGTCTTATCTTCATAAAGTATCAGTATTTAGTTATTTCATTTCATGTCCTTAGGCAATACCTTAGGCACACAGACCGATAGAAGCTGGTAGCCTAGATAAAAAAAGGTGCAATGGATGTAATCATTCTTTAGTTGATGTAGAACATAAAACTTCACAAACAAAAAACACTTGGTGCACAGCAGCCTGAACACAATACACGTGTGCACGGTTAGTTAATGGTACAACTATAATCAGTATAATTTCAACCAATAGTATTATTTCAACTGATTTTCAGAATCCTCATACACACACACCTTTTGACTACTCCGTAAACTTTTCCCAGTCTGTATTAGTGAGTTTGGACTGCCTCATTGTTAAAGGTTCTGGCTCCGATACAACAGCTCTTGTATGTCTGATCTGAAGTAAAACACTTTGTCTGCTGCTTCTGGCCACACAAATGCATTCTTTCCTTCTGCACTCTGATGCATGCAACTGATTTATATTTCCTGGCCTACAACCTGCACTACTTGCCCAACAAAGGGTTTACCCTCATAAATGACAATCACAAATTTTCCAATCAAATCTTCTGCATCTTCAGTCATCTCGGGAGCACTTTTTGTTTCAGAATCTTCTGTTGTTGAAGTCAACATGTGTGGGCTCTTCACATTCACAGTGGGCTTTGTTCCTCTGACAAAAGCAGGAAATTTCTCTGTGAAGAATCTTCCCTGGCTGGGTTGTCTCTACTTGATGCAATCTGAAGGTGCCTTTCACAGGTGGCAGACTGTCCGGCACTGCTTCATCATACTTGGTGACATCATTTTCAGTCACCCAGAAGAACCGGACATTGGATGCTGTTGTTTGAAGGAATGTGAAGAGGTCCTCTGGTTTTTGAATGTCCCCTCCCTTTTTGACGTGCTCATCCGCAAGTCTTTTCACGGCACCCCCCACACCGTCTGGAGCGCCTTTTCCATGACATGACTCTAAAAAGTTCCATGTGATTTTTTTTAATCCATGGAGAAATGGTACAGTACTCAGTAAGTAAAAATTACCTTTGTTGCGATACTGGGTCACTGGACCGTCACTCATGCAATGAAGGGTCGTGACTGATGGATTCTCTGCCTTAAGTTCCTCCAAAACTGCCTTTAGATGTGCCCAGACTGATCTTTCATCATGGCGAAAGGAATCTGAAATTGTGGCATATGACTGATGGCCATCTGATGTGTATGCGACACAAGTGTGTGCTCTCAATTTGGACCAAAATTTAATGCCTGGATCTCTCTATTCAATTTGCAAGCATAATTTTCCGAAAAGTCCATGTGGACAATGACCTTGACCTACAAAGTTTATTACAGTTATTTACAAAATATGTTTGTTTAGATGAAAATCTAACTTTGCTTTCCATTTGTTACTTAAAGAACTTAAAGAACACAGGTATCATTTGAATTTTATCGATTCTGCTTATCGATTCCCGTTTTGATTCCAAAAAAAGGGTCAAATGTTTAGATAACAAAAATATCTTTATTCTTTTAAGCGTTAACTAAACATTCACAAAGTAAATAGTATTTACTATTTACTAGTATTTACTAAATACATACAACAAAATGTATGATCCACAAATGTGCATTAAAAAAAATCTTAAATAATAGATAAAGATAAATCTAGAGCAGTTAATTTAACTTGTTTTGGAGAGTCTGTTTTAGTGTTCTGGTGACAAACGCATGCATCTTTATTTGTTCTATATCTTACTAGTCAAGTGCATCACACACCAGCCCCACTATCAACAAATAAACACCTCATCCAGAGGTAATTTTAACCGTCATAACAAGTAAATGTAAAGGGGATTATACTTAAGGTTGGGTATCGTTTGAATTTTATCAATTCCGATTCTGCTTATTCTTGCTTATCGCAACACTGTACCGTCTTCCAGATTGACACCGTGCTGCCTTAAATGTTTGGTCAGATTTGATGTGTAGCAAATTAGCTTCCCATATTGCACTTTGCCTTGTGGTCGTTTTCTATTTTAAAGTGAAGCCACACTTTTGACCATTTACCGCCGTCCAGCTTTCACACTGTTGCACATAACTTATTTTTATGCTATGTAGCGTGCCTGCTACGTTACATGGTTCGTTATGTTTTCATCAGCGTTATTAAGCTTCTCATAGTTTTCAGTTAGCATTTGCTATATTTGTAATGTTAAATCGTTGTTTCCTCAAAGCTAAAATTAGCTAGAATTTTTCCAATCTAGTGTTCTAATCGCACCGGTTTTAGCATATGTGCTAAAAGGCTAATCACCCCGGTGTGACCGTACGTGTGAAAGGGCGAAACAAATGGACACACTGTTGCATTGATGCGTGCCGTAGTCACGTAGACAAGTCCTGGCAGATAGCTATGTACGTCCTTGCAGACATGTAGCCTTTGTTTGCAATAATAAAGGGTTATCGCATTTAGGAACCGATAAGCAAAACCGAAATTCAATTTTTTTTACAGGTACCCGGTACTTGGCATTTTGGATTCGGTTCTAATTTGGAACCGAGTTTCAGTTCCCAAACCTATTAATGAGATATTTCAGTAACCACATCGCCAAGGGGAAAATAGCCACTATGATTGGATGCCAACAGTGCAAGACTGCTGAGCATCCTGCTCTGGCTAGTCGTTCTGTTTAAGACATGAAAGACAGGAATCAGGGCTTAACGTTCAAAAAAAAAAAACAGTCGCTGAATACTGAATAACTTTTTGTTATGTGGCGGGGGTCACGTTCACTTTAAATCTCAGGTAGTCTCACGGTGGTCATGCGACATGACGCGACACCGGTAGTTCGCAGCACACGGCTCTCTTTTGTCGTTTTAAATTTCATTCAGGCGGTAAACGCCGAATGAATAGCATCTGCACAAGTTCGCTGTGCTGGCGGTGAGAAAAACGGATAACTGAGACCGAGTTGTGGACCCGTTGAGTTTTAAGACCTAGCGATTTGAAATTTCACTTGAGGAAGCTTGGAACGGAGGACATCACTTTAGAGCAACGTTTGTTTGAAGTTTACAGAGGTTATCAACGATTCCCGTGTGCCTGCCTGATCAGGAAACAAAGGCAAACTACAAACATTAAGAATGTTTATGTAGCCACTGTTTTCCCTATCATTATTTTGTAGTCAGTGCTCAACCTAGGAGGCTACACAGGCCTACTACTAACTATTACTGTGCCTGCTAGCTGGGCCTGTAGGAAATCTCATTGTGAAACCACCTCCAATCTTTCATTTTGTTGGTTTTGTTTTCTTATTTTCTTTTCTTTTCTTTGGTCGTAGCTGTGGCTGGGAACTTTTCCATGGGGAAGTAGATTGGGTTTCTGTACCTTCTCGGTGTGCTGTGCTGTGTAAAGCCTAGATTAATTAAGTAGCCTATGGCTCCTGCTTGGTGTGTAGTGAACCAGCCTTCATGATTAGGCTCCTGTTTGGTGTGTAGTGAACAGCCTTTGTGCTTTGGCTCCTGCTTGGTGTGTAGTGAATAGCCTCTGTGATTTGGCTCCTGTTTGGTGTGTAGTGAACAGCCTTTGTGATTTGGCTCCTACTTAGTGTGTAGTGAATTCCCATCAAGGTTGCCTTATTGTAGGGTGTACTTCTGGTGCAGCCCTTAGTCTCTCCACCGGGTTAGTATAGCCACAGCTGACCTGTTTATGACTTTTATTTACGGTTATTACTTTGTTTTTGTATACTTCATTACAGTTTTGATCCATAAGCTCTGCATTTTTTTGATGATAAAAATAAATAAATATCACATGAATGCACACCCCTTAACCTGAAATATCAGAAATTAAAGTGACTTATTTTTTTATACACAAGCCTCCTCCCTTTCTTTATTCAATTAAATTGAATGTTTACACCTGCTATACTCTTAGTGACCTTGTGGGGGTTACATATTTGGCGCTGCGAGCTAGCCATTCCATACCTTGGCTACCTGGAACTTGACCTGGAGGTCCTGGGTAGAGTGCTACCGAAGATCGGAGTGCTAGTGGTCAAAGACTCCCTGGACCCTCTTACTAAGCAACAGAAAATGTCAGTTCCAGGTTTGCTAGGGATGAATGCCATTCGCAGCTGTTATACAGAACTTTTTCGGGAGCATGGCCAGCAGATGTTCCAATACCCTCCAGTCCAAGCTGCAGGCAAAGGATGGAGGCGAGCACTTTCTGAATGTCAAAGTCTAGATCGCATCTCTAATTCTGGGTGCATTGGTCGGGCCATAGTTCAACCAGGCCCTACTTTACGTATACCAGCTGGCTGTCTTCAATTCGTCCCAGCTACTTGTTCTCTTGCTGTGGGCGCTGTTACTTCCTGCTTCCTGGAGCCTTTGCCCTATGGTGAGGGTCACTTGCCAGCAAACTTTCTTATCTCAGCTGCGCTTTTGCCCATCATGCAAGGGAAAGTACACATCCCAGTGGTCAATGTTGGGAAGGAAGACCAGTGGCTCCACCCCCGCACTGTACTTGGGACCCTGCACATCACAGACTCTCCATCTTCGCACCGTGATGATGCTGACCACATGGCATTTATCCAGACAGCAGAAGTTGCCAACACCGCCTAAGTGGACTTAACAGGCCTGCAGTGGCCAAACCTCTCTCCTTCTGAACAACTTGAGGTAAAAGCACTCCTGGAGAAGTACCGCTTGGTGTTCAGTCAACATGATGGAGACCTCGGCTGTACCACTCTTGTCCAGCACGAAATCCCCTTGTTGGACGAAGCGCCAGTACGCCAGCGTTATCGGCGCTTACCTCCCTCACAGTTTGCTTTAGTTAAAGCTCATATTCAAGAGTTAGTGGAGAAAGGTGTGACTCAACCTAGCTGTAGCCCCTACGCCTCCCCCATTGTAGTAGTCCAAAAAAAAGGATGGGACGATTCGACTCTGTGTTGATTACAGACAGCTCAACTCAAAGACCAGGAAAGATGCTTATCCACTTCCACGAATTGAGGAATCCTTAGACGCCTTAACTGGGGCAACACTGTTCTCGACTCTTGATTTGGCTTCGGGCTACAACCAGGTCCCCATGGCAGAGAAAGACAAAGAAAAGACGGCCTTCTGTACTCCTTTTGGGCTCTTTGAGTTCAACCGTATGCCTTTTGGTCTCTGCAATGCCCCAGGGACGTTCCAGCGTCTAATGGAGCGTATTTTTGGGGACCAGAGCTTCAATTCTTTGCTCCTTTATTTAGATGACATAGTCATCTTTTCCACTTCCTTTCAACAACACCTGCAACGGTTGGAACTTGTTTTACAGAGGCTCAGAGACCACAACTTGAAGCTGAAGCTGGAGAAATGCCATCTCTTCCAGGCCGAAGTAAAATACCTCGGTCATGTGATCTCTGCTAACGGGGTAGCCACCGACCCCGAGAAGATACGGACTGTGATGGAGTGGAAGCGCCCAGACACCCTTACCGAGCTCAGATCCTTCCTTGGCTTTGCGTCATATTATAGACGCTTTGTGCAAGGATTTGCAAAGCATGCTGGCCCTCTACACCACTTGGTCGCAGAGGCACAAGGAAAGAGCAAGAGAGCGACTGGGGGTTCCAATATCAAGCTGAAGGGGCGTTGGGACGATCGCTGTGAAAACGCCTTCCAGACCCTAAAGAAAGAGTTAGCGAGTGCCCCAGTATTGACATATGCTGATTTTGCACAGCCTTTTGTGCTAGAGATAGATGCCAGCCACCAAGGACTTGGCGCTGTACTGTCACAGGACGTAGAGGGGAAGTGGCGACCAGTGGCATTCGCTAGCAGATCTCTACAGCCCACGGAGAAGAACATGTCCAACTACAGTTCAATGAAGCTTGAGTTCTTGGCTCTAAAATGGGCAGTGACTGAACGTTTCAGAGAATACTTGCTGGGGTCCAAGTTTGTGGTTTACACCGATAACAACCCGCTCAGCCACCTGCAGACGGCAAAGTTGGCAGCAGTGGAACAGAGATGGGCCTCTCAGCTGGCGGCCTTTGACTTCGAGCTCAGATATCGTCCAGGGGCTGCTAACAGAAATGCAGACGCCCTCTCTCGGCAGATCTCGGATATGCCTCCTCAGTCCATCACAGCACTGTCCTTTGGTAGCCGTAACGCAGACGCCCTCCCTCATCGGATCTCGGACACGCCCCTGCAGCTCATCACTGCCGCATCCTCTGGAAGCCAAAGTTCAGACGCCTTCTCTCGGCAGATCTCGGATACGCCCCTTCAGTCCATCACAGCAGTGGCCTCTGGTATAACTGTCCCCCCAGAAGTGACCATGGCCATGGGGGAGTGGGAACAGTATGGAGTGAGAGCCACGTCCTCGGCAGTTGATGCAATCCCTGTTCGCCAGCCGGCTGATCTGCAAAGTTTGCAGGCCAAAGATCCAATGATTGGGGCCTTCTTACATTACTGGAGGCGGGCCCAACCACCAACTCGTCAAGAGCGGGAAAAAGAGTCCTGGGAGGTGCTGGAGTTAATGCGTCAATGGCACCGTATACGAGAACGTGAGGGCGTCCTGTACAGGGAAGTGCAACTGCCACCAGCACGAGAAGTGACACTTCAACTGTTATTGCCAAAGACGTTACGCAAAGAGGTCCTGACCAGTTTACATAACGATCACGGCCATCAAGGAATTGAGAGAACAACTGAATTAGTGCGGCAGAGGTGCTACTGGCCAAAGATGCACTATGCCATTGAAGAGTGGTGCAAACAGTGCGACCGCTGTCTCTTGGCCAAGGCAGTAGTCCCAACTGTCCGTACTTTCTCTGGTCATCTCTTGGCCTCCAGGCCCTTAGAGGTCCTTGCTCTTGATTTCACATTGATGGACAAAGCAAGTAATGGACTTGAGAATGTTCTCATTATCACAGATGTTTTCTCTAAGTTCACTCAAGCCTACCCCACCGTGAACCAGCGAACGGAGACAGTGGTCAAGATCCTCACAGAAAAATGGTTCTATTCCTTCGGAGTGCCCAAGCGTATACACTCCGACCAGGGTCGGGCCTTTGAGGGGGAACTACTGAAGCGACTGTGCCGATTGTATGGGATACAGAAGAGCAGGACCACACCGTACCATCCACAGGGAAATGGGCAGTGTGAACGCTTCAACAGAACACTCCATGACCTTCTGCGCACTCTTCCACCTGAACAAAAAAGAAAATGGCCTAAAGCACTGCCGCATGTCCTCTTTGCATACAACACCTCTGTTCATCAGTCCACCAGCCACTCTCCCTATGAGTTGATGTTTGGCCAGAAGCCCCAGCTTCCAGTGGACTTTTTGTTGGGTCTAGTGAGAGAAGAGCCAACAAGTGTCCACCCAGTGGATTGGGTCACAATCCATGCAGAACGTCTGGCTGAAATTTACTCTAGTGCCAAGAGTCACCTGGAACTTGCAGCAGCGTCCCGAGAACGTCATGGCTCTCCCCTACCACCCCTCCAAGCCGGCACACGAGTGTACAAGAAAAGCCACCCCTTGGGCCGACATAAAATACAGGATCACTGGGAGTCGAGAGTGTACAAAATCTTGAGATGCCTTGATGAAAAAGGATTAGTGTACAGTATTACTCCGGAAGATGGCTCAGGCCCCGATAAGAACATCCACCGATCAGAGCTCAGAGTGTTACCTGTCGCAGTTGAGGAACCCACCGACAGGCCCCCGAGACTGCCAGCACGCAGTGAGAAGGAGCAGCATGCAGAGCCAGCAAGTGATGAGGACGAGATGGAGGATTTAGTGTGGCTACAACTCCTACCGAGTGACCAAGCTGGGCCACCGCCTCACCAGACCGAACAGGTCGTGACCAGGGACCTGCCACCAATGCCTACTAGCCACCCCAGAGCAGAGGTTGATCAAGATCAGCTCTCGCCAACAGATGCGGCGGATGCTACCCAGGCCCCTCTGGACATGGAGCAAGAGCAACCATCAAGGCCAAGCAGCCCCCAGGAAGACTTGAGCCGTCCAAGGCGGGCACGAGCAGGCCAACATTCAAACCCCTTCCGGTTGCCTCAGTCAGCCACTCAACACCGGCAGAGCCAACAAAGTTCCATATTCCTAGTCCCCTCAATGCACTACTTTAGGCCCTGGGATTAGCTGCCACCGGGACGGTGCCCTTTAAAAGTAGGGGGAATATGTGGCGGGGGTCACGTTCACTTTAAATCTCAGGTAGTCTCACGGTGGTCATGCGACATGACGCGACACCGGTAGTTCGCAGCACACGGCTCTCTTTTGTCGTTTTAAATTTCATTCAGGCGGTAAACGCCGAATGAATAGCATCTGCACAAGTTCGCTGTGCTGGCTGTGAGAAAAACGGATAACTGAGACCGAGTTGTGGACCCGTTGAGTTTTAAGACCTAGCGATTTGAAGGTAGTCTCACAGTGGTCATGCGACATGACGCGACACCGGTAGTTCGCAGCACACGGCTCTCTTTTGTCGTTTTAAATTTCATTCAGGCGGTAAACGCCGAATGAATAGCATCTGCACAAGTTCGCTGTGCTGGCGGTGAGAAAAACGGATAACTGAGACCGAGTTGTGGACCCGTTGAGTTTTAAGACCTAGCGATTTGAAATGAACGTGACCCCCGCCACAGTTAGTTTTTTTATGTTTATGTGCAGGGGAATTGTTTGACCTTTGTTAAAGGCTTTTAAGGTGCTTGCAGAAATATTTATAAGTTCTTTTTATATGTTCATAAATGTTTACAAGAGGAAATGTTTATAAGTACTCCACCTGTTAAGTTCTCCTACGCAGTCAAGAGGTTTTTTCTTTGCACACAGGAGAAATTTAATTATATGTTGTGATTTAATATTATCATGGGAACTACTGACTCATTATGTTGTCAACAACCAGCACTAATTAAACATTGCTCCTTGTTCACTGACTGAGCATGCTGTGATATGTCCTAATGTCTATTAAAAAGCCATACTTAATGTAGATAAACAATCATATTACACAAATAGCAGGTCCTTGAATGCACACTGTATGGTATGGTTGCACATTTGCATCACTATACAAAAATACTAGGGCTGTCAACATTAACGCTCGTTAATGTGTTAATGTTTTAACGCAAATTAATCATATTACCAAGTTTGACCGCAACTTCCTTCCCTAATTCCAGCGCTGATATTTACCTGGCTGAATTACTGAAAGGCGTGGCAAACGCAGATGTGCCGAACGGCAGATTTCATTTTTCAACACAGTTCTTTGTTTTCATGGGAGGAGTCCCGGGAGTTTGTATGTAGCCCCGGTTTGATGGTTCCTTGTGGTCCGTTAGGATGATAGGGGTTTGCTCTTCTCATTTGGTGGTCGAACTTTACTTTTTACCAGGATGTCCCTCAGGGACCTGTGCCTTTTGTAGGCCGAGATCACTCTGAGGTTTCCCAGTACTCCTGTGTCCCGTAAGATTTTTTGGAAATTTTCTCTTAGGCGTCTGTTTGCCATTGCTGAGTATTTTGAAAATGTTGTGATTAGGGAGATTATCTCTTCCTTCTGTTGATATACCCCAGATTGTTTAGCAGGTTGGAGTAGTTCTCCTTTGCATGTTCGTAGGAAGGTCCTTGAATATTCTCCTCGTCGTAGGGCTTTGAATAGAATTTGGGTTGCCTGTTCCCTGTCTTTGCTTTGGGTGCATATCCTGTTGAAGCAGATTAATTGCACCTTTATAATGCCCCTGAAAGTATGTTTGGAGTGTAAGCTCTGTTTGTGTAGTAGGGCGTGGGTGTCTGTTGTCTTGAAGAAGACCTTACTATCCAGAGTGTGGTTTGTGTGGAAATTGGGTCCTTTGAAGGTTGTTGTGTCCAAAAAGTCCAGGTATCGTGTAAGACGTGTTTTACCTTAATTAATTCATGGTGCTTATTCAGAATTTCTTTAAATTGATCAAATTCCTCCCATGTGTGCGTCCAAATTCCCCAGATGTCGTCCAGGAACCTGAAGTAGTGAGCCGGTAGGTGTTTGCACTTTGGAAAAACTGTTTCCTCCCAATCTGCCATGTAAATATTTACGTATGCTGGGGCAAATTTCTTTCCCATGGCTGTACCCTTGGTTTGTAGGTAAAATTGCCCATTGAATTCAAGATCATTATTTTTGAGACTGATTTCTAACAAATCTAATATGGCCTGATCTGGCCGTTCGTCATCCGGGTATTTCTGGAACCATTTCCGGACGGCTTGTAATTCCATCGCGGTGTCGATGTTGGTGTATAGATTATCCACATTACAAAAGGCAAAGATACGGATTAATTTATACAGCATTAAAGAGGCAACAGAGCTAAGAGTTCTTAATTGTATGATGGGCTACTTACCACCATAAAAGACAGTACATTTACTATGGTAGATCCTCCTCCTTCTCTGAGATTCTGCAAAATCAATCAACTTTCCTCTATACTCCAAAACAAAATCCCCTTTACAGAATGTAGCTGTGGTAAATACTCTATGACCTGTCAGGAAAATAATAATTATTTCTGGCATAAATGGTTGCTTGTTAAGCAATCCTAGATGTTTCTAGAGATTTGTTGCTGCCAAATGAGAGACTGGATAATATGTAGCCTTATATAATATCATACTTTGACTATTCTGGGATCAGACATACCTTTAAAGCGGCTGATGTATTTCACCTCCAGCAAAGATGTTTTGTCAATAGATTTTCATTAAACACCAATTTCCACAATCGAATTGATCCTGAACAGCAGCTGGCATTATGTCTAAGGTAGGGACACACACACACTTCATGAGTTTAATAGGCAATCCAAATTGTGCCATCGGAAAAGAGCTCGCTAGGTGATCAGCCTTTTGACTGGATCTGCAGATATTCAGGGCACAGCCTCAAGACACTGCAACATACAATATCATGGTCAATAGTTGTCCTGTGACCAGTCTGTTTATCACACTTTTCTGCCAGAGCTGTATTTGTGTTTCGAGGCTGTGCTGGAGATCCTAGATCCAGTCGTGTGTAATGGCTGAGCTGCCTCATTGCCTAGTTTGTGCATGCACAGTGTTTACACCCTCTTGAGATTCCTTTAAATTGTTCCATCAATTTATTAAGCATGTTGCACACACACACATACGTTTGTTCCCTCATCATTCCCTCATTGTTTGCTATAACAATCTTTGTATGATTTTAGATATCTCAGCACTGGGGACTCATTTATCACAAAGTAGAGAGACAAGCCGGCCAGGATGACAGCTTTGACGATGCTGAAGGCAACGCGTGTCTACAGGAGATCCAGAGGCCAAGGGGCTCCACGGCAGTACGACCGTGTGCACTGTGGACTCTGATTAGAGAGAGATACAACAATGCAACCGTAGAAGTTGGAAGATTTCAGATATTTTAAATTTGTTTGAATGTTGTTCATAGTTTCAGTACCGTATAGTTAAATACATTGGCTGTTTTATTATATCTTCTAAACACAACACTGAACCAAAATTGTTATACACTCAGTTTACACATTATTATTACTATTGCTATTATTGTTATATCTTGTAAATACCACACTGAACGAAGAATTGTTATATACTCATAGTTTACACATTATTATTACTATTGTTATTGTTATATTTTGTAAATACCACACTGAATCAGATATTGTTATACATACATATACATATAAAGTAAAAGAACAAAAGACCAATGAACTCGTTCCCTGTTTGTTTTGCATTCATGAATACACAAGAACCTGCTGCTCAGAAAAGCAGAACTGAACCAATGCAAACAGGGTGAAAAAGTGCTATATTAAAAATTCATCAATTTTTAATTCATCAATAATAAACTCTTAACTGTACTAAAACAAAACATTTCACGCTCAGAATTTAAAAATCACATTACGGTAGATTAGATCCTGGGAAAACTGCTGATAGAAGACCCCGCCCAAAGGTAGCATCCTGAACCAATTCCTACATCTTGATTTTTACATAGGATAGTTTCTCTGGGGTGAGTCTCCTCATGCTGGGGGCCAAGCTGGAGAGAAAGGTGGACACCTCATCTGTCTACAGCTCCTGCAAGGCCTGACGCTGCTGTCCCTCTGTCTCTTGTTCCTTCCTTCTCACTTCCTCCCTTGCTTCTCTCCACTGGAGGTACCTCCCTAGACTGTCGCCACTCTCTGCCCGCATCTTGTATTTGGCACCACGGCTACCTGGAGGGCTGAGCTGTCCTCCCTCTCTGTCTCCACACTGTCGCTTTCCCTCTCTGTCTGTATGCTGTCCTCATCCTCTATTTCATCCTCCTCCTCGTTATCATCATCCACCTGAATATTACTATCTGACCTGTCTAAAGTAGGCTAACTGTTATCTGATTATGAAATGATACTGTGCGGCTATTAAATTGCACTCTGTGGTAAGCATCATCATTGCTGTTGTGCATTTCTGGATAGGCTAACATTACCTTCTCTTTGTTATGGAAAATTTCAAGAAGGACATTGCTTCCATATATTTCCACTTCTTTTTCTTGCTGGCCCCATGTCCTCTTCCACCCTGTTCCTCTCTCTTGTTGCGGACGTATGTGTCTCGCAGGTTACACCACATTTTCTTCACTGCTTCAACTGACGTTATACAAAACAAGGCAAATTAATAGCTATGAATAAATTTCATTTAATGACTCCTTTTATGACACTCAGGTCACCTTACTTCGCATAAGATCAATAGAACACTAGGGCACAATCACTGCTGTAATCTTTTTTTAACTAAAGAATTAGGACCACCCAGACCAAATTTAAACATCAAGCAAGTATCTAAAGGAGGGGAAATCGTATAACCAGAGATTTTTGCGGAGCTGGTATGAGCAGAAAACGTGGCTAGCAGGCTGCGAAATAGCTAAGGCTTTGTTTGCAACGTGACAATGTCAAGTTCGCTAGCTGACTAATTTGCACAATACAATGTGACAATGTCTAGTTAGCTGCTAATTTACCCATTGAACGGGTCACCTTAGCCATCATCACAACAATTGCGCCCCCCTGACAGATTTGGCAGGAGCCGCCACTGAATTGTACATACATAGTTCAATCATTCATTGCCAAAGACAATTCATGCCAATTTTTGCACATGCTTAGGTCATGGCTGGCTACTTTTATTTTATTAAAGAAGGAATGCAGTAGCACTTTAAAATGAAAAGGAAAGGAAAGGAAAAAGGAAAAACAAGTTTTATACAAATTAAAAAATGCTGATTTATTATTTAATAAAGGCAATAAATAGCAATAAATATCGTATTGTTGACTTTTTATCGTGGTATTATTATAGTTTTTGATATTACTACAACCCTAGTACCTACCATCCCCAGTTCCAAGCTGTTCTGCAATTACCTGCCATAATCTATCTTTAAATTCTGCATCTTTGTATTCTTTACATTGCTTATCATAAATTGCTGAAAAAGTGAATCTGTTTATTGGATGCCATTTTGGATGATGACATTTGCATGTACGGTGGCTCTGAGTGGTCAAACAACTCTCTAAAGGCTTTTGACGGATGCAAAAAAATGCAGAAAATTGAACCTGTTCCGAAAACTTTAATGACGGATGAAAGTTTTGGAGTCGGTGTGTAAGCACGATTGACAGCATAAGGTCGTATTTATTTTTAAACGTTTGCAAAAGCCTTAACTGACATTTAACATATCCCATGAATTAGAATAGACTGTATATATTCAATATACATAGGTGTACACTTAATGTCCTCTTTGTTAGAAACTGTTACCTTGGACCTACACCCACCAGCTGCATCCGGCCAATAAGCCTTCATTTTGTGGCTCCCAACAGATCTGGTTATGAATGTATAATTATTATAATTAGTCACCAAAACTCTTGAGAAAACTAGGCAGTGCGCCTTTAATTTTGTGCCACTCTAACTGATAACGGGAATGTTAACGATAGCCTATTTATCCCGAGAGGTCATCTGTCAAGCCGGCAAGATATTTTGCACCTTTATTAATAGATTCCTTTAATGATGGCGAAAAGGAAATTGGATGATGAAAACAGTGTGGGAAATGGAATTTGCTTTTACAGAGATATGTGGCAAACCAATGTGTCTCATCTGTCAAAAAAAAAAATTGCTGTGTCAAAGCGAGCTAATCTGCAACGTCACCATGAACAGCTTCACCCCGACTTCAGAGATGTCTATCCACCTGACATTGATCTCAGGAAACACAAAATACAAACTTTGTTAGGTGGGTTCCAAGCCCAGTAATCCATGTTCCATAGCATTGTTAAAAGCAGTGACAACGTTAACGAGGCCTTGTTCAAAATTGCCTGGAATATTGTGAAACCCAAGAAGCCTGCTGCAGAGGGAGAATTTCTCAAAAAATACATTTATGGAAAGTGCAAACTATTTACCCACAAAAATGTTTTTTTTTTTTTCTTTTTACTCAAATGAAGAAAATTTTTGTTTTTCATATTCCATGATGCTTTGGAATGCATTAAAAAGGACTAGCAAGGCCGTGCAGCATATTAAACAGCAGTAGTAAATACAGTGAATAAAACTGTAAAAATATGTTAATAATAAGTTGTGGCATCTTTTGTGGTTTAAATGTGGTCCTCTTGGCCTCTGAAGTTGAGTACCCCTGGGCTAGAGGATGGCTAGCACGATTTGTGGGTCAATGATGTGATGCCTAAACTTCTGTTTCCGCAAGCAGTTAATTTTAGATTATTGTATAAAAATAGTTAAATATTGTTTGAAGGCATTAATCTCACATCCATTTCTTGACCACTATTGATAATTGTGTGAATAATACTAAATTGAATGATTTTTATAGTATAAAAGTGGTAAAATGTCATTCAGTAAAACAGTCCTTACTTAAAGTCAATGAAGACAATTGTTTGTAAAATGGCAAAAAAATAATGAACTATTCTCTTTGGCATTTTTTCAAGTCTCTTGGTAAACATTTTAAAGTATTGACAAGATACACCTTTATAAACATAATTAAATATTTAAAACACTTTCTTCCGCAAAAACAAATTTTCCTGAATGTCATTCAGTAAAACAAAGATTAGAGGCCATTTTGAACTATAGTCACATGACATTAGTCAGGTGACATGTGATGACATCACTCAGAAGACCCCTGAAGACCACCCAAGTTGGAGGTAAGTTTAAAATTTTGCTCCTAAATTTAAGATAATTTCACCTTTTCCATGTGTGGTACAGTGTGTCACAGATTATTTGTCATTCGGTGTCATTCGAGTGTCATTCGGTCAAACATCAAAAAAGTGTTCATAAAGTTGTAAATTTTATTAAACATTAAGTTAGAGATGAAACTTGAAGTTTATAAATCAAGGTCAAGGTCATTGTTGGTAATAGGCGGCCAAGCAACTGCCTGTTAGGAATGAATGTTTATGAAATTTGTCATTCAGCAAAACAGAATTTTCAGTGAAACCATTTGTCTGAATGACATCTGTTATCCCGAATGACACAGTGCATTTAACTGATTTATTTCTTTCTTAATTGATTGTTTTAACCTACTATAAAGTCTGTATAACTAAACTGAATTGATTTCATTGTTTTTAATAATTTTTAACATTTTAACAGATGTCTCTGTCCAACAAGGAGAGGGGTCTGTGCAAAGATAAGGATCTGCCCTTATCTGTGCAAAGATAAGGGACAGGTATAACTGTGAAGGTGTATGAGAACAGTAATGGCAGTAATCAGTATAGGCTGCGTCTATAAGCCTGAATTGTGGTCCACATCAGCAGTATACTACAAAGTGCATTTGGCAGTTAACTTGGCTTAAATATTCATTAAAAAGAATGAACGAATCAATAACTAATAAATGAATGAATAAATAAATACATAAATAAATGGCTTAAATAAATAAATACATGAATAAATAAATACTTTGTGGGTATCAACAGAGGAAGCAAGCTGGACTGCATGATCATCCGTCCATCACAGAACTGAATAGCATCTGCAGCTGAAAAGAAGAGGGAACAGCGGAGGTTCAATCATTTACATTTACATTTATTTATTTAGCAGACGCTTTTATCCAAAGCGACTTACAAAAGTGCATACAGCAAGTATAGTGACAGTACGGGGACAGGATGTGTACAGTTCCACAATGAGACAGTTCTCAGCTGAGAGCAAGGTCTGTTTGAGGACACAGTACTATTAGATTTGTACAATTACAGCCTATGGGGCAACTAATACAATACACTTTCAAACGGCAAACTTCAACAACTTCAAACGGCGCAATGAGCGTCAGGGTAAAGGTGGCAACAAGAAACAATTTAAAAAGCCTCCACAACTTGCCCCTCCTGGACCATCTCAGCCATCTTCACCTCCTGGACCATCTCAGCTATCCTCCCTTCCTGGACCATCTGTTCCTGCTCGGCCATCCTAACCTTGGGAGGAACCACTCTTATCCTCAACACCTGATAAGGCTTCATGTGGAAGCAAGAAAAAAACCTCCAGCCCAAGGGGGTAAATAGTAGAGTTAAAAACGCAACTTTTGAGAGAAAAAAGAAGAGCAGATAGATTCCGCAAAAAAGTACTGAAAAGAGTCTGAAAAGAACAAAACATAAAGCAGCAAGTGAGAAGTACTGGCCAAAGGTGTTCAGAAAAGGTCCAGAAAGAAGAAGTGTGGTGGAATTTCTTACACATGATGAAAACAGTCCTCTCTTACCAAGAAAGAAGGACACAGTCACTCAAAATAAGGTCAGGGAACAGTGGCGCGTTCTTACCAAGTCTCTTAAAGAGCTTTACTTAGAGTACAACACGGAGGTAGGAGTGGCACATTCCATATCCTACAGGCAGTTTGTCCGTCTGCATCTATTTTATGTCACAGAGCCAAAGGGAAGTTACCACAACACCTGTGCATGCATTGATCATGAGAATGTCAAGATTCTTAATGACAAAATGAATCAAAGTGGCTTTCTAGGAAGTAAAAGCATTTCGGATGCACTCTCTCAAATTGTGTGTAATGTGTTGGATGAAATCCTATCCAACACAGCGATAACTACAGTGCACTTCATGAGTGACAGCCCACTGACCCAGCACAGAAACCGGAATTTTTTTTTCTTGATATGCACCATGCCTTTCCTTCATGGCATTAAAGAAGTAACATGGAACTTCTCACAGAAGAAAGGGTGCAGCAGACGGTATGGGTGGTTCAGTAAAGAGACGTACAGACGCATTGGTGTTGCAAGGAGGTGATATTCAGCATCCTCATGATTTGTTTCCCTTTCTGGAAAAATCTAATTCAAATATAAAATTCTACTGGGTATCACAAGATGACATCACCAGAGTGGATGAGGCTGTGCCGAATGCCTTGCCAGTTGTTAAAGGCACCTTGAGTATTCACCAGGTAACTGCAAACCCCCCAGGCAAGATCTTGTATCAGGGTGCTTGCGCAGGTCTCTAAAGTCTTAAAAAGTTTGGAATTTTGAATTGCTGTTTTCCAGACCTTGAAAAGTCTGGAATTTTGTGTGAAAGTCTTGAAAAAGTCTGGAAAAAAAGTTCAGCTCATAGTAGAATTTGAGAGTCTGCACAAATGCACAAAAACATTTTAAAATACGTAATATATGAAGAAAAGCAACTAAAAAATTGATATGATTTCGTTAGCTGGTCACATAAATGTGCTGGAGTGATATCTAATCAAAGCTCGTGTTACCTTGTCAACTTGAGTAGGCCAGTCACGTTATTCGTTGAAGGGGCGACTGAAACTAGGAAGTAAACATCTCACATGTGTGAAGCAGACAACGCACTCCATGAGAGGACGTCCAGGTAAAATTTGTTTTATAATGTTTTTTGTTGTTATTTCTCATGACAATCTGATACAATGACTACAACCTGTATAATGTACCGTGAAGATCGCAGTTGTAACTACAGCATATGGTTAACGTTACAGCAAGCTACGTTAGATTATCAACTGCTAGGACTTGGTCTGTTTAGCAAAGTAACAATAGCAGAAAAAATTAACTTGAATCAGATTAACTTTATCAGTGTCATGTCATGTAAATATATAATAAGGCCATGGCTGCACGCCCATGATGATGATGTGTAATTAGAGCAGTTTGTAGACACGTCTGTGCATGGCAATGTTAGCTTCCACGTAGCTATATGAATTAGTAAACTTTAATTCATCTGTTCTTATGCTGTAAGAACTAGCTTGCCTGCAGTTAGTGTTTCAAACTCAGCAAGCTTTTCCTTTAACAATGAAACTCGCAATGTTGGTCTGGACCGCAGCCTGTTATTACTAAGGGTGTACTCACACTAGGAAATCCGTACCGTGCCCGAGCACGTTTGACCCCCGAAGTCCGGTTCGTTTGACTAGTGTGATCGCTCCGTACCGTGCCCGAGCCTGCTCGAAGAGGTGGACTCGGGCACGGTACGCATCACTGTTATCGCTATGCCCGAGCACGGAACTCAAAAAAGACATCAATGATGCGACTGTCTCATTTAACAAATATATCCGTTATAGCAACAGTTAGCTGGATATCTGTTAGTTACACGCCCAGTCATAATAATTCCTTTAAACCTTCATTAGCCATCAGACTTCCTTAAATATAACAAGCTGGCAACCTCCAAAATTCGATGGGGTTCTGTAGATCTATACCTAAAAATAACTATGGATCCCCACATTAGCTTGATTACTAGCAAGCGAAATAAAACTAACCATACTTTACGTGGCGATGTAAGCATATTGCTGTTGTCAGGGGCTTAGTCAGAGTATCACAAAGGAAGCAGCCAACCTGTTTAAGTAGCTAACCTTCAACAATAGTTCAGATAGGGAGCCTATTAGCTAACTAGCTATGTGTGTCAAATCTATCACTAGATAGCTATACGTTAGCTCGATCAATTTTCAGTTAATCGTGCTGCACGTAAAAGAAGATTTTTACGGAGGCAGCTGACGTTGAGGGAGGAATTTGGAGCTGCTTTACTCGCAGACTACAATTCATGTTCATCAATAAGGTGAGAACCAGACCCGTTATTAACCCAAATATTCTCGAATGAATTGAAAAGTGTACTATCCAAGCAGGAATAGATGCTTGTTGTTGTAATGATGACAGTAGCGCACACACAAGTAGTAGCCCTAACTGGCTAACATTATTGTGATTAGGCTACTGTAGTCTGACACAAAATATTGGTCTGTCCCTTAGCATAATGACTGAAACGTCAGCTGCCTCCGTAAAAATCTTACGTGCAACACGATTAAATGAAAATCGCTGTGTTGCATAATCAATAAATTTATAAGGAATGTGAGAGGGCCGTGTGTCACTCCAAATAAGCCACAAAGTTAGTACAATCATGAACTCCATTGTGCTGTGCGAGAGCTCTTTCCTTCAACACAAAAAGTTGCATCGTGATGACGTAAGCATGCTCGGGCCCGGAACATTAAGTGCAACGTGAGCGCAGGCCAGCGGGGGAGTGGGGAGGGGGGACAGTCGTGCTCAGGCACGGTACAAGGCAACCGGCCTAGTGTGAGTACGCCCTAAGTTGACACACGTAGTTAGCCCAGTGCTGCCAGCAGAAGTGTTTTCGACAACACCCAAAGTTTAAAAATTGGATTGCACAGGACCCTAAGTCCAACACAAAAGCATATTGCAAATTTTGTGCAAAAAACATCGACGTTGTCAGCATGGGAGAGGCAGCATTGGTGAGCCATCTCCAAAGCAAGAAGCACTCAAGTCCGGCTGCCAGTGCATTGAGATCACCACCGGTCTCTAGCTTTTTTTAATCAAGAACTGCTCCACAGTCCAGGTATGATACAGTTCATTTACTTAAAAAATAAGTCACGTTACTACACTGTAGGCTGTCCTCAAAGATGAGTGTGAACAGAGCTTGTTTATGGCTCTCTGGTGTAACATGTCTGACTAGCTGAACATGCTGACTGACTGGGATGTTAGCTGCAGTTATCTTTATGGTAACACACATTTCAGTTGCTAGTTCATTACAATTACAATTACTTCTGTGAAGTATAGATTTCTGGAGTTTTGTTAATTGTTAAATATGATACATTCATCTTATATAAGAATTTAATTTTTATATTTTATTAATCTAATAAAATATTTGTATAGTTAATGAATACCAATGTTAATATTAAATGACATGATACCATTTGTTATGACCGCCATTATGTGGCACACCTAGTTTTTAAAACAATTCATGCTTAGACATTAGACATTGGTTAGACAATAGTGCATTATTAACTTATATTAGAAATTATTGATTTTTGCAAACGCAATAGTTTAAAACTTAAAACAAATATTTACTTGTTTCAGCACTTCAGCCGCCACTCCTTTCCCTGCTTCATGTGTGACTGCATCAACTGGAACTCCTGCATCTCCTGCTGCAACAACCTCCTCAGTAGCAAATTTTATGCAAGGCACTGAAGTCCTGACTGCTGAGATTTACTGGGCTCTGGAGCTGGTAACCAAACACATCTCATTCAAGAGCTGCAATGGACTCAGCAGTGTCTTCCAGCTAATGTTTCCAGACAGTGATATTGCAAAAAAATTCACATGTGGTGAATCAAAGGCAGCGTACCTAACATCTTTTGGGATTGCACCTCATTTCAGATCCCTTTTAAAGGCAAAGATTAGAGCTTCGGATAAATATGTTCTCTTATTTGATGAGAGTCAATTAGGCTATATCAAAATATAAGTATTTCAGAACTCCAACAACAACAAAATATAGGCAGGCTGTACTTGTAATATTAAATATATATATATATATATATATATATATATATATATATATATATATATATATATATTATCACAATACATACAAATAATTGTCCAACCGTAGGTCTATGGAATCTACGTATTTGCTTGAGCTAGACACCTGGCATCTTTTCTTTGTTATAAGTTCATTAATCTCTGGGGTTAAGTAAGGTCTGAGCTGCCGAAACCCTCAATATATATATATCCATATCGTTATAAGTAGAGTTGGGCGATGTCTACCGAATTGGCATATGATGATGTCTACAGTGAAACATTGCCATGGACGATGACATTGGGGGAGGTGGGGGGTAGCGGTTAGGGTTATTTGTTTTTCAGTTGAAATATATTTAAAGTTCAAGAAAATCCACTGTTAAAAAGACAAGTTTTTCACCCTTTTGCGCGTATGGTCACACCGATGTGATTTGCTGCTATTAGGCTTATCCAAGTGTTCATGGGGACTGGGGAAGCTAAATTACCTCGCTTACTGCATGTTTAAACCTTTTGCATGTACGATCACACCGGTGTGATTAGCCGTTTAGTGCGTATGCTAAAACCAGTGCGATTAGAAAACTAGATTGGAAAAATTCTAGCTAATTTTAGCTTTGAGGAACAGCAATTTAACATAAAAAATATAGCAAATGCTATGAAAAGTATGAGAAGCTTAATAACGCTAATGAAAACATAACAAACCATGTGACGTAACACATGCTACATAGCATAAAAATAAGTTATGTGCGAAAGGGGGAAACCCTCTGAAAGTTCTGATGTTCGCAAGTTCTTACATCACCTCAATTATGTTCTCTACAGCTACGAAGGAAACGTGTTTTAGTCATTGAATTATTAAGAAGAAGAAAAGTGTAAAAATATATACATTGTTGAAGATATGCGAGGCTAAGCCCCGGACAGCCCCAGCCCAATTTAACCACTGAAGCCAACCGTGTTACTTAAGACATAAATTCATCAATGCCATTTTAAACTTCTTCTGCATTGCTAAATATTAGCCTATTTGATATTTCTACCTCTACTCTTGGTGAACCTGAGTTTAAAATTAATTGAAGCATAGATATGTTTTGTGCTTTTATGTGGTCTTACTGATTGAATACAACTAATTACTGGTCATCTGGAAAATTTAGATGCGGAGTCAGAAAGGGAGATGGTTGACACAGAGTTCAAATGTTTTTGTGAGTTAAAATGATAAGATAAAGATAAGTTAAATATGGTAAGGATGAGAAGAAAGATGTGAGTTAAAATAATTCTATATACATTCATTCATCCATCCATCCATCCATCCATTCATTCATTCATACTTTTATTGTTCTGACTGTGCTCTTGGTGAAACATGTTCGTGTAAAATTGATGCACTTTTTTGATTTTCATACGTTTTAAAAACATTTTTGCTAGTAAAACATGATTTACTGTGAATTCTGCATTCATTCATTCATTCATGCTTTTATTAAAATGAACTTTTCTCCTAAACGCAAAAGCTACAACCTCAACAAAAAAGTATGCACCCAAGCACAAATCTGCATAAAGTCGAGGTCTTAAAAAAATAATGATCAGTTTTGAAAAAGCCTGGAAAACGTCTGGATTTTTTATTTGGGAAAAGGGCAAGCACCCTGTGTATAGAGATGTGTCCTGTTTTGCCATTGAATGGGACTTACCTGTGAATGTGAATCAACCCCTGAGGTAGACATTCGTGCTGAAACAGCTGCACCCTCCACCACCATTTCAGAATGTGATGACATGGTTGGAAAGATGGTTATGGTGTCTTACGACAAAAAGCCATTTGTATGGCAAGTACAGAAGGTCGTCAGTGAAGAAATCAAGGTGTCCTGTATGCCACAGTCTGGCGGAAAGAATTGCTTTGCATGGCCCCAAATTCCAGATGTCATCTATTACTTCCAATCAGATGTGAAAACTCTTTTCTCAGAACCAGAGCCATCAACCAGTAGAAGCTCCAAATTGTCAGCTGAGGACTGGCATAAGTTCTTATCAGTCTGAAAATAAATAACACTGACCAGCCTTCAACGGTACTGTGTATTACTTAATAAGCACTAATGAGTTGGTATTAATGAGGATAAATCAATGTTAGATGACTTACTTCATATGCACTAAGACGGGGTGTCAAACTCAGTCACTGAAGGGGCCATATTAAAAAATCACCACATATTCACGGGCCAGACATGGCCTATAGTTTTATGTATTTATTTATTTAAATATCATGCTGCTATGACCCAAACTGGTCTAACTGATTGAATACAACTAATTACTGGTCATCTGGAAAATTTAGATGCAGAGTCAGAAAGCTAGAGGGTTGACACAGAGGCCAAGAAAACAGTTGTGGGAGAGAGAAGAGAGAGAGACAAGGCCTCAGAAGGCAATGATGAGAAGACGACAGCTTTTAATTTAGTTTGCTGTAAATATAGTGTGCTTTGTATGAATATGTAATGTGTATATATTGTCCATCCATGGCCATGTCATTGCTGATTGTGTGAAGTGCGCGTGGGCTGCAGTACCACTACCGATATCCAGGGGCAGTGCAGAGCACGAACTGCTCACACACTTTCACACAATTTTTCGCATTTTTATACCCCATGGACAAATCAAAAATTTTGGGCCTAGGCATATCATCAAAGTTTCCTGAACCCATTTCAGTGGTTTCCCTCAAGGGGACACCGATTTTTGTCCCCACTTGGATTTTGGTCCCCACACCGTGACTGTGACACCCACCAAGATAGCTTTACAAGTGCACACACACACACACACACAGACACAGACACACAGACAGTGAGAGAGAACGAGAGAGCGGGAGCAAGAGCAGGCTCTGCTTCACCATTGCCCACACATTTTATGATTATACATGCTCACATTAAATTACACACAGTATAACATGCATGGTTGTGTTTAGCATATCTAACCAATTATTCACAAAACACTACAATTTTTGCTCAGTAGCATTCAAAAAAGGAAACGTTCGGTACATAGGAGTAAGCTGTGCAGAAATAGACCAAGCCAGGAAAGTACTTTTAAAAAAATCACAACAGTGATCATTCATGACTGGGCTGCCTCAGGTCCACTGTAATTTTTTATGAGGAATGAGCAGCAGTGGCACCCCCGCTGAAGCTATATAGCTATAGGAGTGCATGGATGTCTTGACATGGCACTCCTCCTGATTAATTAATACAGATGAACTGATATGAACTGAAGACCACATTGTAGATCCTGCTGCAGAGTTATTGCATTGAGTTTACAGAAATTCAGTTCCCTAGTCCATGCTAATGTGTCAATATGTATATTCCCTTTCATATCAAATTTGGTATTTGGTCAAATCTGGTAGGCAGCATTCACAAAAGACTAAAATGATATTTTATAGTCACCTTCACACTACCAGTGAATGAATGACATTTAGAACATTTTACCCCTTTTCCCCTTGCTCCAGAAGACTCTTCCCTCTCTCAGCACAAGCAAATCAAATCTTAGAGATATGTGATTAGGAGACCTGGCTCTACAGCTTATTTATTTTACTACATTGGATTTTGAGTAATTGCTCTGCAGCTGCCACCAAACTTACAATCATAACCTGTTACCTTGGCTACATCTGAGCTCAAGAACACAAGCAGTGATCAGGCCCTGAGACTTGCGCTTGCTGTCACCTACATCTCCAGATACAGTAAAACAAATCAGCCATCTGAGTCTTTGTTGGACCTTTAACATGTAATCTTTCTGCACAGTTCCATTAACCCTTTAACTGTCACTCATTGAAATAGGTGATGAAAAAATTATTTAAGCATAAATACCTATTACTAGAGCACCAAATAACAATGTCTAACAGTTATATATATATATAACTTGACCCTTCTTTAGGAAATTATAGACCTCTACCGTACGGTTGAGATGTCAGTTTATGGTAAAAGATGCTATTCATAAATTGCTGTATTTCTGAACATTTTTCCTGAAACACAATCTCTTTTTTAATCTCTCTTTAAAACCTTAAAACAGTTTATTGCATTTTTTACACTCCATCAACATGTTTTTGGCCTGATCAATTGGCCTCCCATCAATTACAATGGCTAGGTACTCAAATCAGAGTATATGGCTAAAATAAGGCTAAAAACTCTTGAATCTCTTTTGTTTTAATGGAAAATCCAAGCTGTTGAACAGAGTAGAGGTTTGTCTGCACACTTACGTGGTGCACCATTTCATCAGTAAATAGCATGGAAAAGTAAAATAATGGTGTCTGAACCTTAATGGTTTCTGGGGGTATAGGCTCTGGAACCTTGACTGAAGTGATATCCACTTTCCTCCACAATTTTCTTTTCTCAGCACTTTTGGGGGTAACAGAATCCTGATCTGTGACCCGCACAAGCTGATTTTTGGCTGCCTTTCTCCTGGGGGCACTGTCTGAGTGTGTATCAGGGTCGCAAAGCTCAGGGATTGGTAACTCTTCATCTGTGTCACCTGTGTGCCTTGGCACATAGTCAGGATCATCCAAGTCCTCATCACTGTCCTCTATGTCTGACTCCTCTGGATCAAGGGGGACCACAGCTTTGCTACCCTTTCCTCTGCCATAGAAAAATTTGGTGTCCATCACTAACCCTCTATGGCATGAATTTTATTTTTTTGGAGAAAAAAATATTTCACCCCACTTTTTGGGAGCTTGAGGATCCCTGTTGAATTTGTCCCCCCTACCCCCCACACCAGAAATTGGTTTGTTGCCTCAAGGCAACAACGTGCTACAAGGGTACTAAAACATCATGGTTTTCTGTATATACACATGTGGTGGAATTGGGAGAAAACCAGCAATTTATGCAAAATATTCATTTTTATTTTAACAAACATCAAGTTCATTTTCATACAAGCATTTAATCCAACAACCAAATGACTATGTCTGTGTTTGCCTGCACACGTGCATGCATGGAGGGGTTAGTCTCTGTGTGCAATTGTATGTGTTTCTGTGTGTCTGAATTTGATTTGTTGGGAATCAATCCCAGTGTCTCTCTTTTTGCAAAAGCACATTACTATTCTGTGTGGAACCTAAGGAAGCAGTTGTTGGTGGATGTGAAACAAAGGTGGATATCACATTTCTGGCACTTGACTTTTGGAGTAACGCTGCATCCTGGAACCTTACATCTCCCCTTCTTGTCGGTCATGATCATCCAGTGGGCTGTGGCGTCCAGGCGCACATCAGGGGTTGGGATGGGTGCAGCGGGTCCTTTTCTCTTCTCCTCATACTCTCCAGCAATTGTGGAACTGGGACGACCTTTCTTGCACTCCAGACTCTTTCCACTTCTGCAGAGGCCTTCGGCAATGTACGATTTGAATGTGTAGAGCCTCATTTGCTCCTCCTTTCTCATGCCAGTGCCATCACAATCTCTTCTGTACAGCAGCCAGGCTGTCACAATGGTCATATCCAGCAAGTGGAACACCAGCCGGTGATACCACTTCTTTGATCTTATTTTGTTCCGGTACAGTGCAATCAGGGAATCAAGTAGATCCACCCCACCCATATTCTTATTATATTCTTTCACCACAGCAGGGCAGGGGACTTTGGTGATCACCTTTTGCTTGCCGTCCCACCTCTCAACCTCGGTGACTGCGGATGCTCCAATGTAGTCACTCAGAAGGGTCACTGAGCGGTTATCGTACCACTTTACAATGTGCAAGGTGGTTTCTTCAACCACAGCAATCTTCTGTTCAAAAGACCCATGTCCTGTTCTCTTCAGTTCAGCATCCAGCGCCCATCAGGTTGACACCGGGTAGTCTGTTGCCACGAACAGTACCAGTGTACTGGTTTCCCTGAACCAGTGTACTGAATTCCCTGCTGAGCCAGCGTGAGAATAAGTGGGACACTCGTGAACCAATTGTCAAAGAGGAGCTTGTAGTTCTGTTGTTTGGGTATAGGCTGGGCCAGGTGGAGGACAACGTTGCCACATGCTCCCACATCTGGTAGCTCAGGAGGCTGTACAACTCTCTCTGTGTAGATTTCAAAGTTGTGCGGGACACCATCAGAGCCAGCTAAGACGAGTAATTTGTAGCCCCATTTCCTTGGTTTTGCTGGCAGGTAATGCTTCAATCTATTTCTTCCCTTGAATGGGACCATCTGCTCATCTACAGCCAGCTTCTCCCCCATTGGAATCATCTTGTACTTTGAGGTGAGATGAGTAATCAGTGGTCGGATCTTGTGGAGTGGACCAGCATTTTACTCCTGTCTGTCTTCATTGTTGTTGAAGTGCAGGGATTTTTTGATGGCCTCCCATCTATTCAGTGCCATACTGTCAGCTACTTGGGATACTCGGCTGGCTTTGTTCCAAAACATGCAGGTGCCTGGTAATCCAAACAAGGACATGTACACGACAGTACCTAGGAACTGCTCCAATTCTTTAGTTTTGAGGTTATGGGGCTTGTTTGTGTCACATTGTATAGCATATAGATTTGACTCCTCTACAACTACATCCAGAATGTCTTCAGAAAAAAAAAAGCTTGAAGTACTGGAGGGGGGACATGATGTCATTTGATCTTGGAAGGCTGCCCTGCCATTCTAGGTAAGCAGTGAAGTTGGCATTGTGGGATGTTCTCCAATGGGGTAAGCGATACGTCATCAGCATCAACCACAGACACAACCACAGACACTCTGCTTCTGTCGGCAGAGTGGGGAAAGTGTGGGAAATGCTGCTCCACACAGTTGTGTTGAAATAAGGTACTCTTTATGCAAATTCATTAAGAGGGATTGGAGCCCCACACCAATCAGGATGCTGGGCAGATTTTTTTTCTTCTCACAGGTTTTTTCCACTATCAAATTCAGCTCTACTAAATGTTTGAGAAGTCAGGTAGAGGGTTGGGGCACCTAGATCCTTCATCTTAATGAAATACAGGCTATAATTAAATACATGCTCCTGAAGTTTATTTTCAGACTTGGACATGTACATTTGGTTAGATTAGATTTTTACTCGATATTTACATAATCCTCTCACTGTATACTGCCTGCTAACTGTTCAAAATGGATTATAATAATAATGATTTGTATATCTTCATATCCTTCCATTTATGTACATGCTTCAGGAATTTCAAAACATTTTAGGCACCTCAGCAATCACCCTGACATACTGAAGCACCCATCCCTAAGGATTTATTTAATCAGTTATACTGGGCAGTGATTAGATCGCCAGACTGAAAGAACCAGATATGGAATTTGGTCAGGACACCGGGTAACCCTCAATTCTTTGCAATCAGTGTTATGGGATCTTCACCACAATAAGCCAGGAACTTGGTGTAACATCTTAACCTACAGGCTATAACTCTTACAGCTTGATGTCCTCATCACTGCATTGAGGCAGTTTTTTTTCCTGCTTGACCAAGGGTCTGCCACCTACTGGCCCTACAATAACACTTCCAACAGCAACCTGGTTTTCTATCAGGCAGTGTCCCCTCCAAGTACTAACCAAGCTCATCAATCCCCACTTAGCTTTAGTCATCAGTCAAACACTGATGGTGGTGTGATTACAGTTCACCCTTTGAAAATGTGTTTACTACAGATAGGTCTATGTGTCATTTCTGAAAGAGCATCGTTTTGAAGGAGAAGATGTAAGAACATGAAAAAGCTCTGTGATCTGTCACCCTCTCATTATAGTCCTTCACTAACTTTTGAACACAGAGATGTTTCAAGTCTTGAGCTACCAATCATTACAAAATAAACCACATTTTGTGTATAGTCTACAAAAATAAAACACTAAAAGCCTGAATCATCTGAAATTCTCGATTCCGCAATAGGGCACTGCTATTGTACCCTTGAGAAAGGTACTACTCCTCAGTTTTCTCAGTATATATCCAGTTGGATAAATGAATAACATGCCAATAAAATGTAGCCTATTTGAGTTGCTGTGGGTAAAAACCTTTGCTCAAAGCATTGACAAGTCAGAAAATGTCAATGTCATTGACACTGTGAATAAATTGTTCTTCATTTTTAAAAATTTATATTAACTCACCTTCAATTAGATACCGTTAGGAAATGAAAATTGTTAACTGCCCAAATGATAACATCATCATCACCTTGTACTCTAGAATTCTCAACTAACACATAGTACAGAAAGTAGGTAACCTGAATTTTTGACATAGACTCATGACGGGGTCTGTGTGCACATGGCGAATAAGAAAAGGGATTAAGCAGTCTGAGACCATTCTCTAATACAGACTAAAGAAAACTATTTAATTACACTTTCATTTTAATGTCATGAAATTCCTTTAAAAATAAATAGATGGAGGCATCTGAATGTTTCTTGTGCTCACTCACATATAGTGCATGACTGAGCATTTGAAGGTTATGGATGGCTACAACATCACAATAAACTTAAAAAGTGATTTTTTTCTGGCTCTCTGGATGAAAGTAGACCTTTTTTGGCAGGCCTCATCTTTTACCGTGAGGCAAGTTGTGTAATGGTACAGCCATAGAGCTTTTTCTATTTGTGTTCAATCATCTGGATATGAACCATCACATCAAAGCCCTTTGTGAGTGCTGAGGCCAGGAGCCATAACAATCAATTATGGATCTCCATTTAATGAGAGTAGTATCATCCCCCCACCCCGCAAAAAAGAAAATCCACAGCTTTGCATCATCACCTTGATAAGCACAATATTTCACAGCCACATGAGATGAAGGACAATGACAATTGTATTTCTTACCCAGTTTCTGCTTATTCAATATTCCATTATTCTGTGACATTTTGTCCATGTTTGTCTCTGTGTAAGTGAGAGAGCATGGAAATACTGATTTCAAGCCCAACATTCAAGGCTATTACAAGTGGAATTCAGTCATGATGAGCAATGATTGATGCACCAAATTGTATAATTGTATATAAATATTCAATAATAAAAAATAAAATTATATATATGTATATATATATATATATATGTGTGTACGTATACATACAGCTTGAAAGTGTTGCCGACAACTTTGCCAGATAACTCCCTAACTCCATCCACCAATAAAATATAAATATTTACATACTGTCTGTAGGAATGCATTTGATATTCCTGTGTTATTCATCTACCTGATGGACACTGTAAACGTTTTACCAAATGCAGCACTGTGTTGTTTCCTGTGTTGTTAAAATAAACAAAAAATTTGATACTGGTATTTTCCATCTGATCTCATTTCCGTTCCTTGACAGCTTTATTTAAAGTGAAGAATCTCCTCATTTACAGTTACAGGCATACTGTATACACATAGCGTTCAGAGAGCGAAATTTCAGTGTAGATATAGCCTTAAAGACACCATTTTCTCTCAGCCACATTCAGTGTTCAGACAAAATAACCTTATATATATACAAGTTTATATATCATCTGAGACCTATTCAGTCAGTCATCAATTGTAAGGCACATGTCTGGTCACTCTAGGTTCAGCATCTTGCTAATTTGGTTTCAATATCAAATCAGAGTGCAAATGCATGTAAATAGCTGACATCTGTTTTTGCATAGAAAACAAATTAGACTCACTACAGGCATATGGAAATTGTATTTTAATACAGACATTATAGACATTCCATAGTCAACAAAACATATTACAAACAAGGTGGACACAGCAGAGAAATACACTTTAGTTCTACAATGTGGACAGCATACCTACCTACTTTCAATACCCAAGGTAGGCAAACTGGCTTTTCTAAGGAAAATCACCAGAGCTATTAAAAATGTTTTCATCCATTAAAAAAAAATAATCTTAGTAGAGTTGGTCAATCTATGTCTGTTTTTTTTAGGAGAAATGTCAATATTGTTAGGAGACAGTTTTGTGGAATGGCATGTCGCTTGATCCGGAGACATGCGATGTGTATTTGAATACAAAGCAATGTCGCTGCATCTGACTGGAGCCAAACGGCGCCTCTTGTGAACCCTATGGAGCCAATTAGGTTACAGGGCTCAGGAAATACCCAATTAGAGAGGGAGCTGTTTAGCTATGCACAGCTCCACAAAACCAATCAGAAACAGCACCCCCACTGGTCATCATAACTCTTATGTATATGTGCCTGCTATTAACTGTATAAAAAAAAGAACGAAATGTTATACTAGTCGAACTTCTGCTCAATGCTGATGTTCCCATGGCCGGCTGTGCAAATAAACCTACCTGTCTTTTGCTATGAACATCGAATCTGCTTCTTTGCCGTAACGAAACACGTTTTGGTGTTCTGGACTTTTACTAACGATATCAATATTTTATAGAACTTTAGGCCAGTTGCTCATACATCTAATATTACATAAATAGTGCCATATCTGTCTGGTCACTTTTTTATCTTTAGCTTTCTGTCAGACGTAAAATAAACCAGTAAAAATGTTGCACTACCTTTATTTTGTGCATGGGACCATTTTCCTTAGTTTTCTGCAAAAAAAAGAAAAGAAAAGGTATTTTTAGTTTCTTAGTTTGGAAAACTAATGGTATGCCTATAACATTGTCAACTACCTAACCGATACCACATGAAGGAAATGTTTCCTATAAAGATATAGCTATTAGTTAGCTACATAGCAAATAGGGACAAATAGCTGTTGCTTACTGTACATTGAAGAGAGAAGAGAGGTTGTTTCCTCTTATTACTTATAAGCAGATGTGGACACCTTGGTTTCAGAAAGTCCTACCATGTCTTTATTCTAGTCATTCACTAAACAAGGTGATTTCACTAATTAGCTCCTCTACCTGGCTGAAGAGTTGTGCTAATTAAATTCAGCTGGTGTAGTGCATGGGTGGAACAAATACGTGGCAGGACTTTTACTTTCTGAAGCTGGGGTGTCCACCTCTGCTTATAAATCAGAGATCAGGAGTGCCATGCCAGCATGCATAGATGGCATCTTGACAACTGTAGCAACTGATTTAAGCTGAAAGGAGTACCCATTATTGATCAACGCATCAGACTGTACTTCACTCAAGGTCTACCACAGGCAGAAATTGCATTGTGTCCTTCTGATCTTGAAGGCTGTGATCAAATGAACCAGACACTCATTTTCGAGTTCTCCATAATTATCCCGTGATCTCGAGAAAACAAAAGTCGTTTTCTCGTGATAAATTATCTCTGTATCTCGAGAAATCGGCCTTTTGTTTTCTCGAGATAACAAAATAATTAATCTTCTGATCTCGAGATCATTTCGAGGCATTAAAACAATAATTACAAGCACGGCCGTTCTCGGCTTCCGTAGCACTCCTGATCTCTGATAAACATTATAAGTAATAAGAGGAAACAACCTTTTGTTTTTTCATGATAACGAAATAATTAACTCGTTATCATGAGAAAACGAGCTTTGTTATCTCGAGATAATGACATAAATTAACCCATTATCACGAGAAAACGAGATTTGTTGTCTCGAGATAACGGCATTAAAACGTAATTGCAAGCACAGCCGTTCTCGGCTTCTGTAGTAGGTGAATACAACAGATATGAACATTTCCCAGATCTAGTAGGTAAATGTAATCTAGCTGGAAAGAGTGTGCCATCTAGTTACCTTAAAAAGCAGTATTAGTTAAATTAGTTACCTAATTAAATCAACTAAACTACAAATTCTAGATAATTTCTAAACAACAAATTTTTAGATAATTTCTTATTATGAATCCTGTTTCAGGATTCATAATAAGAAATTCATGATAGACATTTTAGAGTTGATTATAATGAAACAAATGTTCACTATTTTTGATATTATGGAAATAAAAATGAAGAGCAAAATGGTGTGCTGTGCACATAAAGTGATAACATCATAAAGTAAAGATGTCAGTGAAAGTAACCCATCCTTTTGAAGATATCGTGCTTAAATGTTTTGAAATGTGCATATTTAGTTCTAATGGTTGCATGTGGACAGCTGAAAATTGGTATGCACATAGTTCATAGTTATACCAGTTCTAATAAATTTGAGTTGCTGTTTTGGATTGTGTTTTAAGAATATTCAACGCTTAAAATAAGAAGATTTTGTATACGCAGAACTGGCCCCTCGACAGGCTCGCTAGGGGGCGCTTCTGCACAAACAGTTTTTAAATCATGATTGCAGATAATTTTGGATATTGTGTTTGACTTTCTTTAAAGCACTGCTGAAAATCAGATATCCAGACCTGTTACTACATCAATGACTCTTCTCCCTTAAAAGTAACCAAAAAGATGATGTGCATTCATGCCTTCATATGAATTATTTGACATAACGGTGACAACATATCTTTTTGCTCTCCAGGTACTTGTATGGTAATTAACGGCAAATCAAATAAATCTTGTATCATAAGTTAAAAAGCCACTTCACACATTTTTCTAACAAACTGCATTCCATTTATTTTCTCAAACACATTGTTTCAAACACAATGACCTGCTCCTTACCCTTGCCTCACACTGCTGTTTGTAACCATTTTACCACAGTAACAATTTGTGTAATACAACAATTTGTGTAATGGAAATACAATTTCACAATAGCAATTTCACCCTGCTTGTCAAATGAGTCATCTTTATGCAAGGAAGAAGAATTATAACACATTTTGATGCACTGTTTTCAGTAAATGGAATGAGGTCCATTACATGTATGCTGTTATAAAACAGATAACCAAGCAATCTGGTTGGTCAGATTCACAGTAACAGTCAAGTAGTCATGTGTTATTGAAAATTGCCTAATCGCTTTACATATTAATCTGCATTCAATAACAAATTGTCATTTACTGAGATTATCAGTCACTGATGCTTGTGGTACTCTGCTTCACCTCATAACTTGCGCCTGCATCACCATTGTGCCAATAATCGCAATAACACACACCCTCTTGTGTATTATTGCTTTTATTGAACACCACTTTCTCTGGTGGAACCTCCCAACATGATCCTATCAATTCCTTTTTGAGTGAGTGTTGACAGGGTTGTCAGTTTTCTCTTAATCCCTCAATTATGTTCTAGATTGATTTTAATACACCTTAATTAAAATGCCCTCATTAAAGTGACAGCATCGCCTGGGGATGGTAGTCCTTCACTGCTATGTGTTATCCTATAAGAATCATCATAAATGCACAGGGCTTTAGCGGTACTCTGTTTGACAGCCCTGCTGCAAGCAGTGGTGATATGACCAGTGTTCACAAAGGACACTTGTGCTCAGGTCAATTGATTTCTGTAACACCTCGATGACCTAATAGCAGGAACTTGCAAAATGCACTGTAGAGTTTTCTGAAAAGAACATGTTACAGTCAGCTCGCACATAGGAATACCACCCTTGATATGGGGATATGTATTACTTGCAGAATTACTATGCACAAACATTTTAATATTTATCAAAAAAAAAAACATTTAACGAACCTAAGTGCTTTATTTATATATTTATTTTTGTTAAACAATATTGTTATGGACTAGCTCAACTTAATTTTCACATGAAACATGAGTGTAATATGCAGAGGCAGCCATATCTTTACTAGCCTTAAATTCTAAAATCTTTCACTTTCAGCCTAAATATAGAGTCCCAGACTTCTGTTTGGTCAGACTGGTGAGCAGGTAATGTCTAACCAATAAAAATTTGCATTGCGGCACTGTTTAATCTAGGTTTATGGACTTTTCTTTATACTGTAAATATGTGGCAGATATCACTGTTACATAAAACATACAGCCAATGCAATACAAAGTAGAGTACCAACAGTATGCTGGAAAAGAATATGACAATTTCCATCAGAATGGCCATGGACACAGTAAGAACTGGGTTTCCAATGACATGTGTTAGCAAGACAATAAACTATACCAATTATCATACTATCATACTGTCAATCAAACACCACTTTCCTACACTTTAGCATCCTAGTGGCATGGTATACAGTGCTAAATTAGACTGTCTAATTGCATCTCCTGTGCCTGCTGCCATGTTTGAAAAGCTCAGACCTTTAACTCTGGAAACATTTGTGCATACACACCCAAGGAGAACCTAATGGGTATATTGTTTACCGGGGGGGGGGCAGTGGACTCTGAGGTGTTTTTCTCTCACATGCAGCAGGAGCACCCTCTGATAGACCTTCTAAAAAATAAAAAACTTTTATTTATTGGTGTATATTGTTAGGCTATTTATTTTTTATATCCATCAGTGGGTGGCAGTGTAGCATAGTGGTTAAGGAGCAGGACTCGTAACCAAAAGGTTGCTGGTTCGATCCCCGCTGGGACACTGCTGCTGTACCCTTGGGCAAGGTACTTAACCCACAATTGCCTCAGTAAATATCCAGGTGTATAAATGGATAACATTATAAAGAACTGTAACCTATGTACGTCGCTTTGGATAAAAGCGTCTGCTAAATGAATAAATGTAAATGTAAATGTGCTCCTGTAGAATGTGAGAGAAAAAAAAACACCTGAATACCTGAGTCCACTGTTTTTTTTTTTTTTTTTAAATCAAAGTTTTATTTATAAATAAGATAACATAAGTCTAAATAACAGCAAGGATCAGAATCTGTATTTTTGTACTGAAACCTGAGTTTTGTGTCCCAATGAAATATGAGGGTGCAATGTCATAAAGTCACAGAGCCACCCTGTGGTTGCAAAAGGAAATACATATACTCAATGAAAGAACATATGAAAACTTTTCTATGGTACTTTGAGAACAGGTTTAGCAATAACGTTAGTTATGGCATCATAGTAAATAATGGAATCCTACACTTTGCATTGGATTATAATGCAGTGTAGCCATAACCCTGTAACCTGTACCCAGCTGTGCAGCGCAGTTACTGTGACATCAGAGAATCCACTAAACATCAGGTTGGACATGTCCCTGACTTTAAACATGTAATGTTTAGAGGTGTGATTGAAAGAATAGGTTTCCTATCATTTCCCACATTGTGTGTGGCAGTGTGTAAATGTAATCTAATTGTAACATGTCAACGTGTTAAGTGCATTTGCAGAGTTAAAAAAAAAACCTGTAGAATGCCAAAATCCAATCATCCCAGACCAGCTGCAGGGAGTTCTAGCATGGGCATAGATGAAATATCAGAAAAGCCATATTTGAAAAGCCAGGCCCTCTGTGATGTGGGCAAAGCTCTGAGCTCCAAGCTATAAAAATCAGAGGCCAAGCCATTACAGTTTATATTCCAGCTGGACCCAGAAATATCTGTGCTCATCAAAGTCAATGTCTCATTCTACACATTTAATAACTCTGAATTCACCTCCACCCCAAGTCTTAACCACCAAAACATAACTGAGGTAACTGAAGGCTGAAAAATTGTGTTTTCATATGTAAATCCTGGAACTTCTTTCCACTGGGGAAGTAGGAAAAAAGCTTTACCATAATGCAGTCATGGTTTTGTGGTCGTCCGTATCATGGTCAAACTTTTACAGTAGTCTCTTTTCACATGATTAGTTGAATCTCCCGCTTTAAATCTGGTTTTAGCTGAAAGAAATCAAAAAAATTATTTGTTACTGTGTTATATTAAATATATATGCCTGAAATATCAAACTACAAGATATAACAGAATGTGCAAGAACATATACACAAAGACAGGTTAATACCCATGTTTACACAGAACCACTTTCTGTTGAGGGTATTTCTGAGAACCCTGTTCACCTAAATACAATGAGTGTGTAAAGGCCATTCAAGTCAAGTCTCAGGTTTATTTAACTTGTTACTCACTGAAATTGTCCACACTAAAAATGTTTACATTTGAAAGCATTTGACATGTGGTAATATGTGATATTAGTAATCTAGCACTTGAAAATTCCAATTTCTATAATATGCACGCCTACAACAAAAAACCACACTCTTTTGTAGCAACATCTTTGTGTTGCACTGAACGTCAAAAAGTAGGTATTTAGTGTGTGTGCTTATGTGACATATGAGTTAGAATGGAAACATGCTGTGGTAGACTTAACTTTCTTTCTAAATTCAAAGCTATACGATCACAACATTTTACAAGCTGACTACAATATGGCTACTCACAGGCCATTATTTAAGTAAAATAATATACAATGACATTTCATTTCGTGCACTCAGGTGACAGGCAGAAAGCTGAGAAAACCCACCTAGCATAGATCTGAAACCATAGGTAGCTACATAAATATTTGTCCCTGCTACTAAGGGGGTTTATGTTTCAGCGTAAAAAAAACCCCCGCAAACTTAAGGAAACCAACGCACTTATAAAGAATAAAACATGGACATAACCTTACCATTTTGGCCCACATTGCTTCACAAAAACTGATCAAGTAATGTTCCAAAGCAAAATATGCTACCAAAATATTTCGTGAAGCTTGGACCTTTGTATTGAGTATGTCAGCCTTTAAGATAGGTATCACTTGCAACTATCAATTTTTCAAATCTCAGCGGGACAGTATTTGACAGGACTGTGATCAATTACCATGATCCTTAACGTTATTGCTAGTGAACCTCCAGTTCCAGTATGCAAATATGAGATCCATATATGGACCGCAATGGGCATAAAAAACAACAACATTAAGGACTTTACTTTACGGATGCCTCCTTAGGTTAGTTAAAACAAATTATCCTTAAAAAGCATGCTTATTTTCCATTGTTCTCAGGGCCTTGAATACTCAGATTTGATACACTTTTTTCGACATGGTCTCTGTTAGCCGGTTAATTCAGACGACTGATTGTTTAATGGTCTGCCGACGTCGCAATAGCGCCACCCTTCGGCATTTAGCGTTTGCTAAATCCTGTCCCGTATTTTTGAGTAGTGAACGAATACGAGTTGGCACATCGTAGAGCTATATTCTGTGGAAGTAATCCGGCTTTATAAAGTACTGTATTTCTTGAGGTGGATTAGCATACAGTACTTCAGAATTTCACAGTAACGTCCTGGGGCGAGAGCATTCAGCAAAACCCCAATATACATACTCCTTCTTGTGCCAGCTGTTTTTAGCATCTACCTATTCACAATTCCTTTGTTCTTTCGTGTACCTGTTCCACCATGTCGACTGGGCCGTTCGTGATGCCATGTAATGTCCATGTACCTGCTAATCACTTCTGTTATTTCTTCTGTAAGTACGTTGAACACACGTCGTTGTTTAGAGATACACAGAGCGAAACTAATTTAACTGGCATGGAATTAAGCCTATTTCATTCCTCGATTGATCCACATTCATTGTTGTTTTGTTGGACAATAATTGATTGTTAATGAAAAACATGCCCTGCACCTACCAAAAATAATCAATATCATATACTGTGAAACGTAACATTTTCAGCCTGTAACATATATTAAAAAGCCTGTATTTAAATGAAAAGTTACACAAATGGAGTTGCTGCAGCAATCATTTTGTGAATAATGTATACATACTTTGCAATACTGTACAAATTAAATGCCCAATATTTATGGACAGTTAGATGTGTATCCAGTTGAATGTACAATGTGACCATTTTTAAACAGACGTTCTTCATTGTTCTGATTATACCCTCAGAATCCACTCTGGACTTCCAATGTCTTTAAGACTTCAAACAGCTTTTATTGTAATTAAATGGAAAAAGATTTCACCATTTTGCATGTTAGTTCATTCATGTCCTTTATTGTTGTAACATAAATTATGCAAACAATTAGGTCTAAAGAAATTATCAACAATTACATTTAAACTATTACATCAAATATTTACATGTGGCACAAGGGATCTTGGACTGATCATGCTGAATTAAAGATATGGTCTGGCACTGATGAGGTCTGACTAATAAAGGGCTGAGCACCCAAAACCGTCAGCTGTCCAGTGTGGTCATTTCCCCTCTGGTCAACCATGGAGTTTCATCATCCCAGAGAGATAAATCTGTGCAAAGTCTGAAATGAACAGAGGAATTAAATCCGAGCAATTTAATGGAAACATTTACATTTTGAAATAGAAATCATCATACATTGTATAATGATGTAAACACATTTCAGGCCTCAAAAGTTTTACAGTATGAAAAATGTGTGCCTCAGTATGTACATTCAGAGTCATTCAGTGTCAAATATGGGTTGAATGGATGGATTTTTAAAAGTCATACCATGGTGCATTAGTGAGAAAATTAACAATTGCCAGTATTGGCTGATCATTTGAAATGAAATAATCCACAGTTACAAGTACCACTGAGGATTGTTTAAAAAAAAACTTGGATTTTTGTATTTGCCAAAATTCATACGCATAATTGATATAAGACTCTGTAAGAGAAAATATAAGATATCAGTAGTAATTTAGAATACAGTTGACAAGACCAGCTCGGAGATTGTGTTGTACTCTGTCTGCTTACTTTGTAAATTGCTTTGGATAAAAGTGTCTTGTCAAATGAATAAATATAAATGTAATATATCCTTGCCTTATGGTGAGTATGAAGTGGAAGAGTGATGAGTGGTGCCAGTTTTCAGCTGGAGACCTCCTCTTTCTCATTTTTGTCCTTTTCAGATGTGCCCTTGGCTTCTTCCTCTGAGTCCCCCCCAGCTGAACTTGCTGCCTCTGGTTTTTCCTCTGGCTTTTTGGAAGGGTCCACAACTATTGCACCTTTGCTTGTATTGCAACCCATATTGCGGCCCTGTTAATCCCTCTTGGATCAAGCACTTCAGGAGGTCCAAACCCTTGGGCGGATGTTCAGTCTAAGCTGTCCTTAAGAGTCTGGATCTTTATTAAGGTAACCTTTACCTAAATACCTCCTCTATAGCATTGTTGTGGAGCAGAGCCTAAAGGTTTCCATAACAACAGCCCAGACTTCCTGTTGGACCCAATCTGCATATATGTGTGTATAGCTTTCCATGTCTTAAGTTTCAGTTTACATTAGTTACTAACCCTGGCCTATTGTAACCAGTTTGCCAAGCAACATTAGTTTAGTTTTAACTTTATGGTGTGTCATGACTTGGTTACTGATAAACACTTGTAGAAATGTTTGTCATGCACTAAGCAGCCATAGCAACCACATTTCATTGGAGACAGTTAATTGCTATTCGTCAAGTATTTTTCCAATGTCTTCCAAAACATTTTACTTCAAATACCTGTACTGCATGTACACACAAAATACACATTGGCAAGCAAGACTACATCTACAGTTCCCAGAACACAGAAAATTTGCATTCTTTTATTCTCTTTTATTAATGGAGAAAGATTACAAGATGTTTAAAGGGTTCCTGTTAGAAGCAGAATAACCTGTTTTAGTCAAAATTACATTGAAGGATGCACTGCAAGACATACGTAAATCTTAAACAGCATAAAAGCAGAGAGAAAAGGCACTTGCAGTTGAACTGATTACTATAAACTCATCTTATTTACAGGAATGTACATATGTCTACAGAGTTATGAGGAGGTACTTAAACTCTCAGTAGATTTACAAATCGTAACAAAGTACTTTGAGAAGATAACAGCAGTTCTAAGTTTCTAAAGAGAAAGTGATCATAGGCGTTTTGAGTACACAGGGCAAGTATAGAAGATGTATTGCTGTTAAGTAAAAACATCTACCTACATTTATGGGGTAGTTAACAATAAATGGTTACAGGTCTCTAGCACACCTATAGTTACAAAAAATAGCATATGATACAGTTTGATATAAAGTCACAGCTTAAAAGATAAGCTACCATATAAAATCTGTTCACAAAAGCTTTTTCTAACTTTGGAAAAAAATTGTTCCTTCTGAAAATATTATTATTTTTTAAGTCATGTTTATCATGTAATGCTTTGATAATTAAAAAAAACATGTACCAATGCCAGACCTTGTGTGGGGCTTAAAGAATGAACACAGTATTCTCTCTCATGTGCTTTGATAATGATGGTCACTCTCTTCTTGATGGTGAAATTCATGACAGCTTTCAGGAGAATGTACAGCCTCATAACAACCATGTTTCAGGTGTACAACAAATGAAGTATGCATAGGCCAACCACCAAAATTACAGGGATGTGTTTTACTTGTTACCTTACACAATGACATTCACCACCACTTGCTTTGTGTTTGTGCTTGCTCTGTTTCCATTTAGGGTAAGGCTGTCACCTAAAATGTTGTCAGGCTTGACACATGGCTGGTATGTGATGCTAGAGAGCTGGAGGCTCTACTCTACCAGGAACGTTTGCAGCACTGCCTAGCCAGCAGTCTGGCAGCACATTGCTGGTATCCCGTCATGCCTTTGGTGTCACAACTGCATGGTAGAAGCCTGAGCCTTAAAGGGCATTTCTTGAGCTCTTTCTCTCTGAAAGCACACTGATGGGGCATGGTGTGTAATGCACAGAATGATAGACCAGGGGAGATAATTAAAACAGAAAAACATGAAAAAATACTGAGAACTAGCTTAGCTGAGGACTAGGGTCAGGTATGTCCAGCCTCAGTGGGACCCACGGTCATTGGCCACGTCCTGCAGTCGGCGCAACAGGGCTGTCTGGTTCTCCTGGCAGAGTCTCTTGGCTGGCGACTGGCCGCCCTCCTCCAGCACCATGCTGCGCTTCTTGGTGGGCGTCTCCCCTGTCCGAATCATGCTGTTTATCTCTCGCAGACGCTGTGAGATGGAGAGGAAGGACTGTTTAATGCACTACTGTGGGTCCAGTTCAGAATAGTTCCCTAAGATGAGAAGGCATCACCTTAAACCTTATACATGCTTCAGACCCCAGCAATAACATTGGTCATATCTATATGTCACACAGGTTGAGTCTGCACAACTAGATATGTACTGAGCTAATTCAAGAAAAAAGTAGAGCAATTACAATTAAAGAACTGTTCTATGAGTAGTACACCACACTGCTGCCCTGCAGCACATGCAGTACCATACAACACTTTGCCTTAAGCACTCACTTTGGAGGGGCTGGTGCTGATGTAGTAAAAGATCTTGTCCCGGGGAGAGAGGGGGCTGCCATTCTTGTGTGGAGAGATGTAGATGGAGTGATTATGGGACAGGAGCACCCTGCGTGGAGATCCTGTACGCAGGGAAGGGTACGGAGAGAGGGGCGGAGCCTCCACCTGTAACCCATAACATCTCATTAAAATACATGAAGAAGACCATGCCCATAGACCAGCCTGACACAAGAAGGGATATGCCGAAAATCTCACTGACATATGTAGCTTCATTACTACAAATTCTAAGAGCTGATCAGTGTAAAACATAACACTTGATTCAACTCTTGCAATATAATCTATGGCACTGTTGTGTGAGGACTTATGAGAAGTAAAACTTGAGCAGAAAAGGTATGTGCTGCATGTATGAATGTATGACTGCTGTTAATGACCCTGCTTGGCTGTGCTCACCCCCGAGGCTGACGGCGAGGTGGTGGAGTAGCGCAGTGCGAAGTTGCGCATCTGTTTGATATATATGTTGTTGTAGAAGCGGATGAGGTCTCCTCTCTCCTCCCCTTCCTGTTCTGCGGAGGTCCCGGCAAGACGTGTAGGAGTGGCTGGGGCACTGCTGGGCTGCGGGATGGGCAAAGTACTGCTGGAACGCATGGGGACTGGACTGCTGTCTTCACTCGCTAGGGTGAGAGAGTCACACCTCAGTACACTCACAGTCACATTCTGAACAGACCATATGTTTTGATCCCAATACATTTTCACTTGCCCTGACTATGTACAAGTGAAAGATTTGTGAATTTGTATTTCAGTATTGTGTGGACTTTACTCTCTTTCAGATTCAGCACCGTATTTTCATGGCCACTATTAATATGGGTCTGTGTTTGATGTTTCCTGGATCAGAGCCAATACTGTTTTCTGTGAAAATTAGCAACCAGTTGTAAAGTGAACTCATTAGGCATCAACAAACACTACCTCAGTACTTCATTTTTTGAGCATGAATGAATATTCTTACTGTGCGTTTGTATAACAAAGCATTTGCATGTATGCAGTGTGGTGTTTTGTATGTGGACGTTTGTATCCTGTAGGTATGTGTGTGTGTGTGTGTGTGTGTGTGTGTGTGTGTGTGAGTGTGTGTGTGTGTGCGTGTTTGTGTGTGCGTGCGCGTGCGCGTGCGCGTGTGTGAGACTCTGCAGCTTCTCTCACCGCGCTCTCGGCCAGCCTCACAGGGGGAGCTCTGCCTGGCACCACTCTCACTGCTGCCTGAGTGACGCCTCTTCCTCCCTGAGATCAGCACACTTCTGTACACCTGAAAGAAGGACACAGCACTGTCTCAAACCATCTGTCAATCTCACACAGGACACTCTTTAAACCTAAATGAAAACAAAGCCACCCCCTCTGGACATTGTCTAATGTACCCTACAGCACCACACTAAGCACTCATGGTACAGTCTTTAATCCTACCATATAGCACCACATCAATCATTCCAACTGCAACCAGGGCAACCTCGACATCCCACTTACACTGCTGCTGGCCTGGGGCTGAGTCCTGTAGCACTTCATTATGTTCTGGAAGGACTTGTCCTCTTTGGTCACCTGCAGGACAGCCCAACACAGTGTGTGTCGACACTTACAATAAAAACATAAGACACTTGCCATATAACTCAAATACACAATTCAGTTCCATTTGGGAAAGAAAACAGATGGTTCAATACCATATTAGGATAAAGCTTAGAAAGTGGGAGCTTCTGTGCTCAACCCTGGTCAGGCTGGATGACAGCCCTCACCTTAGCCATGACGTAGATGGCACACATGAGGAGCTGGTCCAGGTGCCGGTCCAGCATGAGCTCGGTGCAATGGACGAGCGAATACTCAAAGCAGGTCCAAATCTTCCGACGCAGCTCTGTGGAGATGTCCAGCTTGGCACATAGGTCCCGCAAACGCACGCTGGCCAGATGATACACCTGGCACATAGGGGTGGTTCTGTATCAGTCATCACAGTAGCATCACAGTGCAGAATACTAGCCAATTCTGGACACAGGGCTATGTTACACAGCTACATAAGGGCAGGGGTATCAAAGCTACATCAAAGTTACATTTATCAATTAAAGTCTATGTTAGACATTCAGTTAATGGGTAAAGTAATATTGAACTTTCAGAGCTAAAGAGGGATTCCCTCAATAAACTGTCAATAGGCTCAATTAGACATGATGGAACTGTGCCTCTCTGACCAAACTCGCTAATCAGTTTGGCCAAGTGAGAGAACAATTTACCTTGCGGAAGAAGAGGGAGAGGGACCCAGTCCTCTGTGGCTTGTTTGTGGATGGGCTCTGGGGTATAACCCTCTTGACCTGCTGTCCACTGGAGGAGCTGTTCTGAGCTGTGACCTGAGGGGTACCACCAGCAAGCTGTTGTGCAGTTAATGTCCCAGCTAAGGTTTGTGCTGTGAGGGGCTGCAGGGTGCTGCCACCCTGTCCCGTTACACTCACTTGCACTGGGATGAAAGTGATGCCCCCGTTCTCATTTGCAATCCCTGGAGAGGTTTAAGCACAGGAAACAATGTGAATATTTCAGAACTATAGTCTGAGTCACACTACAGATAATAGCCTCAAGGGCAAATGATGTAAATGGTGATTTAATATGGGGTTACTCATTACCTTGCACAGGTATGGTGACAGTCTGCCCATTGTTGGCAGTGACAGTGGCTGTTGCCATGGTGACCACAGTCTGGCCTGCAGCAATGGTGCTAATGAGGGGTGACTGTGAGACTCTGACTGGGGTGGCGGGGTCAGAGGCTGTCTCGCCATCCACAAACAGCCGTCTCCTTGCTGAACCAGCAGCGGGTGAGCTGTAGCGGTCGTGGAGGGTGGTGGGAGAAGCAGAAACCACTAGGTGGGGAAGACAGAAATTCAGTGTTCACTTTTCTTGCAATGGGCCTTTAGTTACACTGTTTTACTGCAAGTGAATATAGACATCTGAGATATGTTAGTCTGGATAAGGGCCACTAATCCCTGTATTTGCAGGTATGTGACCACCTAATTTGACTAATCATTGTCTTTAATGAAAAACTTTAACTACTCTAATCTCTAATCCTTAATCTCATTGTGGCCTGTTCTGAGTGTGAAGAAAATCCTACTGATAAGGCCTGGGCTAGAATCATTTTACAAGGCAAGAAAAGAGAACGAGCTTTAATCATAACTTGAGTCTTCAGTATTGGTTGCATAGACCAGGCAGAAGTTTCATGTGAATACAGTGTCATCCCACTGCCTATGTGTCCAGACCTTTCCCTGCTCCGGCAGCATTTGCACGAAGTTCGTTCAGACGACTGGGGGTAAGCGGTGTGCTCCCTGTACTGCTGTTCCCATCAGCACCCTCAAAATGTTGGGGGGGCATCACCTGGAACATACAGACAACAGTCGTTTGGCATATTTCCAACTCTAATGATAACAATAGGTTGAATCTAAATCTAAATCTTATCATAGGCCCTGTGGGCATGGGTGGTTTTCTGCAGTTTACTATTATATTATATGCATATGAGCTGTTGTATATGATACTCTGTCCTGATGAAATTGTACTGTAGATGCTGTAGTTTGTTAACAGTAAACAGACAACAGTAATAGTATGTATGTGTGAGGTGTGTGTTGGGGGGGCAGTGTGGAGTAGTGATTAAGCACAAAGGTTGGGCAGGTTTGAATCCCAGAGAGGATGCCGTTTTACTCTCAACTGCTTCAGTAAAGCTTTAAGAAGCATTCATGGATTATATGTAGATAAGGGTTTCTGCTAAGCAAAAAACTGATGACATGTAAAGACAAGTGAAGCCTCTGACCTCCTGACATGCAGGCACACGGTTCTTGGCAGCTCTGACACTGTCCCACAGAGGAGAACCCCCTTTCCAGGCCAGGCTTTCCAGCACTTGCTCTTCCACACGATTCAGATGTTTCACCACCTCACGAAAAAGCCCCTCCTCCGCCCTCACCATCACCTCGATCACCTGCAGTACAACACAGAGTTTATGGGTGTCACTCAATCTCACTCCGAAAAGAAGCTCTGGACAGATGACAAACTGTTTCTTGACAATCAGGTGGACCAAGAATTTTACCCCACTCACACTCACAAACTGAGAGTTCAGCAATACTCTACAACAGTGTTTCTCAATCCTGTTCCTGGAGGCCCACTGTCCTGCATGTCTTCCATCTTTCCCTGCTCTACCTACCTGACTGAACTCATCAGTGGCACTTTTGATTAGCTGATTTAATCAAGAGTATGTTAATCACACTAATCAGGTGTGTTTGGAGCAAGGATAGATAGACGATATGCAGGACAGTGGGCCTCCAGGAGTAGGACTGAGAAACACTGCTCTACAAGACAGCAGACAGGCATGGGTGTAAAAGGACCTCCACTTGCTGTGATGAAAGAGCTGCTTCATTCTCATGTTTCGGTGGAGAGTACAAATGAGAGGCTTTTGACATTTCAACTAGAATGATGAGTATTCTTTCAAGTCAACTCATACCAGGATGAGTGAAATAGGGGGCTTTTGCTTTGTGCCCAAGACTGAGCATTAAATGACTTTGAGAATTTATGCCTGTGGGTGTTCAACACTAGGGGGCAATGTGCAGCAGACAACAAAGTTGTCCAAAGGCAGGTTTCTGCATCCTCCATTATAGAAAACAATGACATATTGTTGATAATGTTTTATAAATAATGTATTGGTGGCATTAAGATGTTTACCTTGTAAAAGTGGAACGGAGGCAGGTCAAAGATCTCAATTACTCTGGGAAATTCCCCGGGAGGGCGATATGAGAAAATTACAATCTCCAAACAGCAGGCAAGCAAAGAGCGATGGAACACATCCTGCTCCAAAATCCCCTACAGCAAAGACACAGAGACACTCTTCTGTACTTTCCTGACACCTCACTTAAGTTCTCTCCAGTCAATTCATGACATCATGACACAACAAAAAACATAATGAAAAACGTAATGAAACAATGGTGCGTGTACATGCGTGTGTGTGTGTGTGTGTGTATATATATGTATATACACACACATATACACACGTGTTTGTGTGTGTGTGTATATTCCATGCTAATACAGCAGGAGACAGCAGACTCACAGACAGATCACTATCACCCAGCCTCTTCTTCTCCTGATCAATTACAGCCTCCAAGGTCTTGTAGTACAGAGCTTCAGCCAGCCGGAAATATTTCACTCCAATATCTACATAGGAACAGGGAAATTGAAACATAATCACAACATACACAAAACAACAATCCTCTCCGTAAAAACGAAGAATACTTCCTGCTCACTTCAACAGGAAATAACACACATTGCCCAAATGCTGTGTCTTGTGTTGAACTATGTTGGCTACCTTTGGCCAAGCCACTGTTCTCCTCCCGAGTTCCTTCATAGTGTTGGCAGAAGATCTCGGACATGTCCTTCAGTCTGTTTGAGATGGCCTCACTGGGGTCTCTGGCACAGGCCCTAAACCAGAAACACAACCAGCACTGTTACAGTGGCAAGCATCCACAATACCGTTCTGCAAGCTTCCACCTGAAATACTCTAGGTAATTATCTAATTCATTAGGTAGGACTTCTAAACACATTTGCAGTGGCTGTTCAAAACATAAGCTCTTAATACTTGTAGAAAACTACAATAAAATAAACATATGGGATATTGGAGACATTTCTACCATTGTGTTTTTGTTACATTTTAAACATTTTAAAAGTTTAAAAAAAAGTAAAAAAAAAAAACACAAGGTATACAGGTGATATTCTCTGAGCAGAATAAGCCTGCTGGGGGTGAAGCAGTGCTTATGTTATGAGGTCTGTATATATGTGGATGGTGCTGATTTGTGTGTTAGTAACTGTGTACAGACCTGAGCATGCTGGCCAGTCTCTCACTGGGTCCGTGTTTCAGCCCCGTCAGCAGACTGTGCAAACGTCCCACACTCTGCATTGCCATGGAGACTGGGGTGCCCATGCTGTTGTCCTGCATGTACTTACGGCCAGTTAGAGGGGTGGCAACTCTAAGAGCTGATGCCTGCAGAACACAAGAGAGGCGTTATTACATTACATTGCATTGCATTATATTATTGGCATTTAGCAGATGCTCTTATCCAGAGTGACTTACATTATGTTACAATTTTACGTTACCCATTTACAGAGCTGGACATTTCCTGAGGCAATTCTGGGTTAAGTACCTTGTCCAAGGGTACAGCTGCAGTGCCTCAGTGGGGAATCTAACCAGTAACCTTTCAGTTATGAGTCCTGCTCCTTACCACCATGCTACACTGCTGCCCCCACTCCCAGAAGGGAATTTTAATTACTGCCATTGACCTCCTCAAACAGAGAAAGTGTATATATGGTATGTCTAACAGTTTGTCTACAGTATCCCATTTATATAGCAGCTGTGCTCCTCATAATCTCACCGTCTGTGCTGTGCTGTGGAGGCTGTGAGCTGGCCGCTCTGTGTTTTCTGTGCCCCCAGCACAATGACAGTGTCCCGGGGTGCCAATGTCCTCTTTGGCACCGTCCCCCAGAAAAATCCTTTCATCCAGACTGCCTGTGGACAGCACGTGTTCCTCGTACACCCGACCTAAAGCTGTACTGTGTGCACAAACACACACACACACACACACACACACACACAATGACAGTGTGCATGCAGCCACTTGAGGAATGGCAATGCAGACCTGAGAGTGGCCACAAGAGGGCGGCAAATTTCAGCTACACTACAATATTTTACACAGCCACTAAGCACTGTTTTCCACAAAGCACAGGAAGAGAACACAACTCTGAGGAAGGGTACAGCACTGAACAAGAACGAACAAAGTAGTAAATGACATCACAATTACTCTCCATTCACCTTTGTTCATACTATTACTTTGTGCTTGAATGTGTACACCTCTTTACCAGGAATATCATATGCAAAAACGAACTATTGTAGGTACTATTAAGCTCATGTCAATCACACACACTTTCACAAAACTACGAGCTTATGCCAGCACAGAAGCACATAACATGAAAGTACTTACAAACTGTCGCCAAAATTTGCTGGATCTAAGAAGCCGGTCAGGTTTTCATCTTTTCCTTTGAGAATCTGTAGAAAACATAAGATTTCAAAGTGAGGGGGAAAAACAAAATGAGAAATGTGGTACACTCCACTGTAACTGTAGTTGGGAGTCTCTATGCCTGGGTAATACGGCAACCAGTTCAGGGAAAAGCGCAGTACGAAGTCAAGAATATGTTTTAATTTATTTGACAGGCGTCAAAAAATTTTGAGCTGTGTGCGCTGTGCATGGTAGGAGCACAGGAAGTGAAACCTAAAAGTTGTGGGTTTGAATATTTGTTTGGGTACCACTGTTGCATCCTTTAGTGAGACAGCTTCATTGTTCCACTACAAGTGCATTATACATGTTACAGTATGCGTTACATTTTTTAAAAATTAAGTGTTAATCAGTATGACACACACATTAAGTCAACAATATATTGTTAAGAGTGCCATACATTATTTCATATTATAATTTATTCTAATACCTTCCAATAAAAGCTACTGTACATCTGTCCATAACAAAAGCCCTCTCCTTTCAGTAGAGTCCTCTCTTTTTGTCTAACCTTTCCTCACAGCTCTCCCTGCAGAGCAAATCTGATACAGACCCCTGTACAGAGCATGGCATTTCTATATTAAACATCCTTATGTGGATGGTGTGTTTTGTATCCATGTGCCCTCACAAGTGTGATACCATACAGATTCCTACTGATATTCTGTCTCCTGTCCAATGTGTTGGCATGCTGTAGAACAGATCCCAGACCAGCACAAACCCACCTTTTTGTCAAAGAGCTTCTTGATGAACGGTTTCCAGAAGTGCTCCTTCACACCCTTGGCCTCCAGCACCAGGCCATCGTGCAGCTCACACAGTTTCTCAATGAAGCACAGCGGGCCTGGGCCTGGCTTAAAGTCCTTACTGCCAAAGTCTTCAGGCAGGCCTGTGTAGACACATGCACGCACACACACACACACACACACACACACACATACGCGCAAAGAAGCAAAAGCAGCACACACGCAGTATCACCATTTTTAATGTCCTAGTCACACAGAAATTTTCCATCTTACATTCCACAAACATTTCCACCAATTATGTTATCATTATGTTACAATCGCTTAGCCAATTTTTGTCAGAGTGCGCTTATATGGATGTGTCCATATGCCTGTGTGAAAGAGTGCATTTTATTTGAATGTGCTAGACCCTCTCTTCTTGCCTCAATATAAATAGTGCACTTACCAGCACTTGTGGACATGTGTCTGGAGGTAAGTATGAGTACAGTATCTACAGTTTCTCTCTGTCTACCTCCTACTACCGTCCCATCCCCCGCAGACTCTCTACAGCACTTGCAGGTCTCATGTGAAAAAGCTCAGGGACACTGCTGACTCAGTGGAAACTTTCTTCTCCTCAGCACTAATTATTTGCACATGTCCTCTTTATCAGGCCAGGTTACTGTCAGCCTGCCTCCCTGGAGCCTGAAAGACAGACACAGTCGTCTGGCCCCTCGGCAACACTTACACTTATCACAAACTCACTACCTGTCTCCTGAAGAGGTACAGTAATGGAGACAGGCTTGCTTGATTCATGTAGTGGTGTGACTTTAGATCTCCCTGCTGAAAAAGAGCAGGTACGGTACCTGCGAAGGCAGGGTTGAGCAGTTCCTTGCGGCTGGAGCACAACAGAGTGTTGCAGTAGACCAAGTCAAGGGCACACAGTAGCAGGTGGTAGGAGTTCACCAGGTCATCGCTGATCATGGGGAAGTTCCCTGGAACAGAGAGTGAAGCTGACGAAGCCTGGCAAAGGCTTAACCCAAATCTCCTGATCCAATGCCAACCCCCTCCCTACTGGCACCATCTGATCTCATGACTAATATGTCCACCCCCACAGTGCAGGCTGAAGGAATGGAATATGTAGATGGATGCACGGACATACAGTAGATCAAATCAGGGACAAAAAAATCTAGCAAAAATCAACAGCATGAAAATAAAAACATCAAAGAATATGGCCATGAATGTTCCAGCTAAATGAGATCCAAGATGAACCTGTACACTATGAACACTATGTTCCTGGGCCCAGTGTGGGCAGATAAAGTTACTAATTATATGGCCAGAATACAGGAATCAAACCCTTCCTCCTGCTCTACACATCTCTCAGAGGAGTTTTAAGGAGCACTGGCCGGGCTCCAAGCTATCCCTGAAGGACAGATCAGATGGGCCTGCCACAGAAGCACTGCAGACTGAAGCCCTGCACACCTTAGAATAAGATTACATTGACAGAATGAAAAAAAAGAGATCCTTGCCTGCTCACCCAAGAATGAACCCTGTCTCACCCTTGCACAAAGACGTACCTCTTCTGTACAATGCAGAATTGTTGGTTATAAATTACAGCACTTCATGCATGTTTTTTACTTCCTTTGATACATCCTGCAACACGCAACTATGCTCAGTGCTTTGCAACTGCTTAACTGTATTTCTCTGATCTCTCTCACAATGATGTGCCACTTCCCCCTCGAGAGGAGGCTGGCTTTGCGCATCAGCGGTTTAATGAGGAAGACGCAAGCTGACTTTACACAGAGCGAACAGGATGTGTGCAGGAGTGTTTGAACGGCAACGTTTAGGGACGCGGTGTCCTCATTCATAGAGGGCAATCCTCTTCCTGCCACACCCACACAGCAGCATGCCGGCAGCTTCTGTCATGGGCTCTTATCTATGCAGCACACTGCCTTCTCTCCGAACACACTGGCTAAGACCTGCCATATGCTCTCGTGTAGACACACCAGCATCCATTACTGAACATTCAAACTTTTTGTCACACAACAAAGGTCCCAAAATGACACTCAATCTGATTTCGACTTGAAAGCCACTGACATTTTAAACTAGACCACCAAACAGAGATTGTGTTACCTATAAAGATCACAAGCTACAGTCTCCTACATGCTAAAAGCAAAAATTAGCACTCACATAATATGTGAATCTAATTAGAACACAAGAAAAACAACCCTCCTACCCTGACATATTAAATATATAGTGAAAATCTTGCACTCTTAATCCTTACTGAAATGTACATGCATTGCACGTGCATGCCACTTCACAACAGTTATGCAGATTATCAGCACCTCAATTTGAAATGTAATACCTGAATATGGACACAAAAGACACGAGTATTACATGCCTAGGCAATGTCAGTTTCTACTCACATCTTCTCAAAGTCGCCAAAGCAAGCCATCAGAGATGAAAATAACTAAAAACCACAGTGCAGGGGAAGACAGTGACAGCACTCTGCAGGTTGGACTGAACAGCTGTGCAGGCTGTAGGAGGAGGGAGGGAGCTGAGCCTTTTGGCCCTGCAGAACACAGGCCCTCTCACAGACAAGCCTCAACTTGTCATCGGCGAGTGGTTGCTATGATAAGGGCTGTCTGTGGGCTGGGAAACATGACAGGCTGAACTCAGACATATACAGAGGAAACCAGGGGGCCCCCTAGGGGTGAGGTTGATCCCTGCTGTTTTCTGAGTTTCCTCAGGCAGAAACTGAAGTGTGCATTAATTAGTCTGCATTGAAAAGGCAGTCAACTGGGGAGCATTAAGGAAACAAAACTGTCTCATGAACATAAGCACAATGAAAATAACTCTGTTGAATGATGTGATACCTACAGTATCAGTTGTGTTTATGGCCACTGAAGTATGAATGCAGAATACTGGCATAGATTCTCTACCTACATCTATATACAATACCAGACTCCTGCTTACTACAGTATAGTTTAAGAAGCAGACAAAATCAGTTGCATGGATGTTGCAAGCATGAGATTTTTAAAAATGAATGCATAATGTAAAAAATCTCTTTTACAGAAAAACAAATATGCAGGGTCAAATCAATACAGTATTGTTAGTCACCACAAAGAAGGCTGCAAGAACATTAAACACCCCAGCGATGTTCACTTGCCATTCCACAATAAGAAAAATAAAAATGAAACTAAATGCACAAGAAACTCAAGTTCACCTATAAAGCAATCTAAACAAAAACACAAAATCATGAAAATTCCACATTAAATCCCGTAGTTAGATGACCCAAAAAGGTAATGTCTCAGAAGTAACTCACAGTATGGCCACACACATACACACTTCTTCAGTCTTCAGTCTAAGTTTGTATTACCTTCACTCCCTGAGCAGAGCTGTGTGAAAAGCATGAGCAGTGCCTGTCATGTGGAAGGGCCTCTTACCGAGAAACTGCAGCAAATCAATGCACATGGAAAAAAAAGACTGCCAAATCCACTTGTGTCTCTAAACAACTGCAGTCTCCAGCTGACGCCAACAAGCCTGTGCAAGTCCCAGAATGCCCAGGCTGTGGAGAGTGTGCATGTGACCGGGCCTTCTGCCCTGTTTCGTCACTCAGAGGGAGTATGGCTCTACTGCCACAGACACAGCCCCCATTAGCAGCCATCACAAAGAAAAAAAAACACTCCTGTAATTAAGCCCAAGGAATGGGTCTACAGAATCCCATTGTACACTTCTCTACTGTCCAGAGTCTGTCTATAGCCTATGATGCGGGAAGCCCTGCCTCCATGCTGATGAGATGGTTACACAGCCAGACATATTCTAGCCAGGCATCCAATTTATAAAGTAGATAAACACAGTAAATGTTATGGAGGTTATACAGTAAATGTATGATGCCAAGTGTTCCTGAATAAAAGTCTATTCAGACAAATGTGGTAAGCCTCTTTTAACAACAAACCATTATCTTTTATACACATATATATATATATATATATATATATATATCAATATTTTATATAAGCATTTGTGTGTGTGTGTGTGTGTGTGTGTTTTCAGTCTAATTTTAGTGTTATTCTTCCTCATATCCTAATCTGATTGCTTCTAAAAATGGGAATAAGGTTAGGATGTATTTTATTTCCTCTCAGACCTATATAAAAACAACTCTGTACCCCTAGATCAGATTAGCTCTGTCTTGCTACACTGACCTTGTGTTCAGCTTCAGCACTATCTGCTTTGTATGACATGTACACATCTTGCCCTTGTGCCTGTGCCTGTTTGCCCACTATATGCACTATGTCGCTTTGGATAAAAGCGTCTGCTAAATGAATAAATGTAAATGTAAACTCTGAAACATAATTACTGAAACTGTTCCTGTCAATCCCCACTCACCTTTGGCATGGACAAATAAGATCCAGCAGAAGTTGAAGACCTCTGAGACTGTACAGGGATGACGCCTGAGGAAAGATGTAAAGACCTGAGCTGCAATCTACTGTACGTTATACTCACCTCTGTGAGTTTTTCTTTAAAAAGTGTCTGATGACATGCATAATAATGTCTCCCTTGGACAAAAATACACTACATACAAACATACCGCTGTTTGCGGCTCCTGTGCACCCTGGGTGGGTCCTCCGAAGGTGCCCTGAAGATGTCCTGAAAGATGGGGACGTACTTCTTGAAGATGACTGCTGACACAGTGAAGTTCCTCTCAAGTTTCTCTGTACGCTGGCGGAATTCCTGTGGCAGGTTAGCCATGTCCTGCCATTTCTTCATCTTGCTAAAAAACTCAAACAGGCTGGCACAAAAGAAAGACAAGAAGAAAGTATGAAGGGAGCTCAGCATACCGTCAACATGGTATTGTCAAGATGTCCACAAGTTTTCAAAACAACTGAAAAACAAAATAGTTTCACAACATGTAGATGAACATTCAGCACCCTACCACACAACACACGCCAGCATATGGTCCAGATTTGGCTACATCTTTAATACGTAACAAATCTGAGGTGTTTTCTTTAATTTATTCTTATACGTTTACCCTTATTCCACCCTGAATTTGGACTCACTACTCATACACACATTATGCTTGCTTCACTAGCTTGCCTGATTGCTGTTGGTTTATTATTTTTTTTCTTTCCTTGTTGTAAATAGTTTTTTGTTTTATTTGTTGTCTGTCAGCTGTCAATAAATATTTTTATTACCCCAGTTGTTGTGTTGTTGACCTCCTGTTGACTGCTCATCATCCCGTTCCACACCAATCCATTCTGCACTTGCACAGGAGTGCTCCAGCACAACGCATGCTATCTTTGACATACTCACATACAGCTAATTTTCCACTACACATCGAAGAGTGAACCACAGGAGGGTAAATGGAGAGGTGCAGCCCCTGCTGACCTCATCTAGGTAACATAAAAGCATAGGCTACTACTGAGCAGGGTGATGGCATGACCTTGGCTGATGTATCCAACCCCACCAGAACAAGACCAGTTGTGTCTTGTGACTATGGCCCACCAGTCATTACCCCAGTCAGTGATATAGCCCTGGCTCAAGTCTGGCCTGTAAGTCTCAGCTTGTACTTGAAACAAGCAACCCAACTGACTCAGTCTGGACCATGACAGTGTTATATATTATATACTCATTCACATTTTATATTTGTATTTATTATGTTTTATTTTAGTCACCACTGAACTCATGACTTTGTGCATTCAAAATTTGCCTTCATTTCAGTTCTTAAAAATAAGTTTGAAGCATATCATGCTTACATAATGGTTACATTATTAAATGCACAGAGACCTAAATACACAGGCTGTAACACAAGGGAACCCAAGTCTCCAGTACAAGAAACTAAATCAGTCCCACCTATTCTGTTACGGCAACAGATTCACAGATATCTGAAGGTCCGTGCAAGGTATGACATTTGGTGTCATGTTCAGGGTAGGACATGAGGAAAGAACCCAGGCCTGTGAGGACTGGAAAACCAACAAGCAACTTCAGTTTTGAGCATATCTCTTTAAACCGACTGAAATTCTCTCAGGATTTAAGATTGCAATTTATTCCAGCTGTATATCACATGAATATTAAGTCTGCATGGAGATAACCATAATTTGGCAAAAATAAATAAATAAAAATAAAAGCATGAGATTATCAGATGTTACAGTGAAGGCGTTTAAGATAACTAAATATGTGAGACTTGAGATACCTAGATTGATCAATTCTGGATCAAGTGTCAGAGGCAGCATGGGTAACATGTATCACCTTTTGTCAAAGTGTCTACAATTGCAAAGTGTCTACAATTATCTACAGTGAGTCTACTCACTTTTGCAAGAACTGGTAGGCATCATAAAATATTCTAATGCTTTTGAGAAAAGCAAACTAACCTCTGTTCTGAGCAACGCAGGATCCTGGTCAGAGACACATAGTTGCCCTCAGCTGTCCCCTTACCCACAGTTGGAACTGATGTCCTACAAGCAACATACAGAGCACAGGCCAACCAATGTAGTTCACTGCCCTGCAGAGACACAGACAAGAGGTAGAAGGGGGAGAGACATACAAGTGTCATGCTTAGGCAACACACATAAGGCACTTTGAAAATAAAGTTAAATGCGTTACCAACACATTTTCCTGTCACGTTAACTTCAAATAGGATTCAGTATGTGTATAGATGAAATCTATTAGTGGTACCTACTAACCACCACCACTTTTACATATGAATTAACCTGATCACTATCTCTGATGGATTCCTCATAGATATCATTTACCAAAATCAATCTATACAAGATTTTTTTCTATTTAATAATTATATTTGTCTTCTGAATCATTAATCTACATTTTGACAATGTAATCTTGAATATTTAGAGTTGTGGATTCAATTGGCAGAAGGGCTAACACGGAAAACATGCCAGTGTAATAAAAGCATAAACATTAAATTAGTAGAATGTTTCCTTTTCTGATTTCCTGTTAGCCATGTCCATTACACAACAAGGGCGTAGTGAAATGAAACAACATATTTTGAGCACATTAAGAATTAAAGGAAGCCCTAAAGTTTGCCCTAAAATTTGAAGACTTCTGCAAAAACAGTAAGGATGCCAATTAAGATAACTCTATTAATTCTCTCAACAGAGGTGCCTTTCGCATGTTGTCCTCAATTTAGCCATAACCATGCTTAGTTATCTTAATGCATAAACCTTACTGCTTTTCCCACAGGACAAATCGGTACATTGGACACAGAAGGCCTGGCGCTGTGGGGGTGCTTAGGGGTCCTTATATCCCGATGTCTACATAGTATTTATGACTTTTTGTGCCCCCCCCCCCCCCCCCAGCCCAGGTACACCATCTACTGCTCTAACGGGGGATAAAATACCAAAGCACTGCACCCGTTGCTTGTGTTTGACTGGAAGAATGGGTACTGTCAAAATAATAATAAATAACAATCCCATTTGAAACTGCGATCTTTGCATATAGTTGCATTGACTATACACTCACTTTGAATAATGGGTGATAACTAAATTATTAATCCCGTAATAATGAATTCTTAAAATTGTGACGTTAGAATCAGAATCAGAACTTTATTCGACAAGTACAAATGTACAAGGAATTTCTCTTGGTGCGGATGTAGTAAAACATAAATGCAAACAGTACTATACAATACAAACAATACAATAAATACAACACAATACCATTAAAAAACCGTGCAGTGTTTTTCCCCCAGAATCGGCTGCTGCTGTTCTGGCCTTACAGATTAAGAAAGCGTAACTTTATTGTTTCACAGTAATCCACTTATTCCATTTTGATCGCCAAAGTAACCAAAGGTATCTAGCTATATCACGTCAGCTAAGTCGTAAGGGTGACACGTTAAAGTCTCCTTTAAACCGGGACCATAAGGCCGACCCCTCCCCCCTTTCGTGACAGCCAACCCAAACATTTCAAGACGAATTAAGTTAACTGTTCAATGCACCACGTATTTTTCATTTGTGTAATATTATGATTTATATGGAATGAAACATTGTAGACTGAGCGGAAAAAAGAAACACCGCTTGCTGCGCGTCGTGAAAGCGGTTCGGTTAATATCGGTTAGCTATAGCTTAGAAAATATGTCGTTCTTACCTCTAAAGTGTAATTTTTGTTAATATTTTCATAATTCCTCCACGCATCATTGCTTGCCTCCTCGTCCATATTCAGAGCTCGGCATAGCTCTTCAAACCGCTGTCTCGTTTTGTGCAAGGTCTCTTCCTCTTCGTTCATTTTTTTTATTTATGCCAACGGTGCTAATACTAGACAAAATACAGAGTTCGGAGTAACACTTCAATGTTAATACGTAACGCAATGGTTGTAGCAATAGCAGAAAACGTTCAATTTAGCTGTATAAGCTAAATGGAAAGCCGATCATTGTTTTCGTACAGTACGATAAAGATATGCGGTTCTGTACAGTGTAGCCATTTAAATGTCCTTTGAGTGACAGCTGCTGCCTTGTGTCGCAGACTTACGGTAGGTGCGTGACACACCATAGAAAGACGATGATTACGTACATACTTCGCGTAAGTGGGTAAGTACAAACAACGTACGTTTCATACAGCACCCGCCCCCAAAATGCGTCCTAGACTTGGAATGGACAACCATCAAGTCACTCAAACCAAACTAAACGTAAACTTCCTGTTGTGTAGATTTCGTCACAGATGCTCTAATTCACTAAGATCTGTGACTCCCTGTTCGGCCTCGAGGGGGAAAAAAACCATAGAAATAGAATTACTAGATCGCACTGTATCCCCGAAACAGGCCCGGCGCTATGGGGGACGGACCTCAGTGCATCCCCAGCTGTCTCCTTATATCTCGATGTATACGTAGTATTTATGATTTTTTGTGCACTCCCGTGGATTGCAATTGCACCCCTCTGTATTTTCACCTGGCACTGAGCCTGCCCTGATATGAACTCAATCCCGCACTGCGCCCTGAATGGATTATTTCTCACAGAAGTACCCCCGCTGTTCAGTGACGGAGTAATTTACAGTAATTCACGTGAACAAAATAAATGAATAATGTCAAAGGATAGCCGTTTCCGGGCAGCGTCACACTGCACACAAACAAAATTATTATTCCATAGTATTTCTGGCAGATGGCGTTATTAATTCTGATTTACGCAATTTTTTAGTCTTCATTCAGTCTGAAAAGTAGCAGACTTATTTCACTGCAATCTGATAATCACTGTAATCTCTACAAGATAACTGGAAGGAAACAATCTAATATTCCATTGCCGCACAAAATGTTTATCTGTAGCCCTAGCCCATGACGTAATGTGACTTTTGTGCATGTTTTATGCAAAAGTTTTTGAAAGGGGGGGGGGGGGGGGGGGGAACTAACTACTTTATATGACTCAATTCTGCCCTTTAAATAGTTTGAAAATTTTTTGATCATCAGTGGTATAAATTGTGGAATCTAACAAACGTTTTGTTACTCAGTGCTTTGGAACAATCACCAAAAATCAGTAAACGTAATACTGTGTGCTATGGTAGTAAGTACAGATAGATGACATTTCTACAGAAAAATAACCAAAATTGAGTTACTTCTTTGCTTAAGCACTGCCCTAACAATAATTCTGTCCTTACCACCCCCATATACATGTATGTTTAAATTTTATGAATTTATTTAATAAACAGACAGACTTCATACATTGTCAGAGAAAATGTTTAATAAAAATAATTAATTTTCCATTTGCTCTATAGAACGTCACAGAAAGTAATTCAATAAATTACAAATTACTTTCAATGATGCTTTTCTTCCACTACGTGAAGCATCATTGAACTGCACAGACCATAACTTGCAAATATTGCAACTGTCCAAAAGAAAAGGATTTCAAAACAACTCTCAAAATATTAAGCTTCAAAAAAAAAAAAAAAAAAAAAAAAAAAATTAAACAAAGACAACAGCTTTTTATTTTATCAGCAACAATTACAATGCATTAGTATACTTTGTTGTACGTTTGGATTTGGTGATCATTTCTTTATTTCTGGCAGGCCTATGACCACTTCACCTTTGCCCAAGATTAGCAATTACTTTTGTCATGGAGACATGTGTACTTCCAAAAATATTAAATAAAATGCACAAAATCATTTACAGTGACAAGATTTTCAGGTAAAAACATTACCACAGGGAACATCCCAAATTGCTGTTTACCGCAGAGAATTTCTGCTGTTGTTCATAGGATAAATGCTCTTCTGTTTCCGTGTGATGTTGCAGGGGTTGTTACAAGGTCAAGGTTTGGTTATAGGCCATAATAGCTAGTTTCAGAAATATGGGCACTGCTTCAAATTCTGCAATTAGAATTCAGAAGTTATGGAAATGCACTTTTAGATGACTATCTAATATGTAATTAAATGCTGGTGAAGCCTTTGTCAGGGAGATCCAATGGAGGGCTAGGGAGAAGACCTGTCCAAGTATAGCAGCACTGAGCACTGAGGTATACTAGCCTTTATGTGTAACAATACTGACACTGACAAATGACAAGTCTTAGAATAAATACCTTGCTAAAACATTCTGAAAATAAGCGTTACTTTAGTGGTCTCTCTTCATCAGTATTGGCTTACAATGCCAAGACAGGCCTATGATGATACATTCCGTGAGCTGTAAAGTGAATGAATGGGTTTAACACCAAAATTAAGAATGGGACACTTTCCATATCAGGAAAGACCATTCTGTGCAGCAATGAAAACCTGCCTTTCAGAAATTAATTTTAACATCACTGTCCTTAGTCCCGATTTACTGGATGACCAAATTCTCCCCAGTATGCTTTTTTGTTACAAGTGCACACCTCACATACAGCATGTGAGCAAAAACTTTAAGGACTCAAACATCATTCTTGGCCTTGGTTCAGTACTAGTGTGAGTTAACTAAGTGAAGTATAAGGCACATTATCTAAACCTGTTTCCACCTCTATTCATGAGAGAAGTGACATAATAAGACATAGCACATATTGATGTTCAGAAAAAAAACACATGCAGGAATATGTATTAGAAGTTGTTAAAGGCAGAGCACAACCTGCTCAGCATTATTCAAGGGCCATTTAACCTCCATTACAGGAGCAATATTTATGGACAACCTCTTGTGCTAAATCCAGCAAACATGTGGATCAGCAGCAGGGTGTTTGAGGAAGCCTTGAGTCATGGCTGCCTCAGCCTATAATGAGTCCCTTGTATTAAGGTGCAGACACCCGGTGATGGGCTGACATGACTCTCAGCCAATGTCTATTCCAGATTCTGATTTACCTCACACAAAAGAGATGTCTGTGCATCATTACCAAGGGTCTTTTCCACTACATACCAAAGTCCACCTTTTATTATCAGGTTTTGTTCTTTATAGAGCCATCTGACAATTCTGGTAATCTTTCCCAAAGTGTACCCTTTCCAAAATCACCAAATACTCTTGATTGTGACAGTACCCATTTATCAAATTAAAGATGGAACAATATTTATATTTTTCAGTTGACTAAATTACATGCACAGACCCTAAATCAGCCGATTCACATGCCATAAAGGCCAGTAAATCTGCATAGGACGATGACACCCTGAACTACAGCCAAGGAACTGGATGCAATTCAGGTAACACAATCCTTCTACATGGTTTAAATTAGCAACTGGAGAGAACCATTTGGAGGACTCAGAACTGTAAGGACACAGATACAGATACATATATGTGCACACATTTGCACAACACCACACAGGCCCTCTGTCAAACTGAAATGCATCAGCAATAAATAACTGGGAAGGAATTTAAAATGGGAAGGGAAATGTGAAAAAATAAATCTGGAATAAAGGCAGGCATTATTTAAAAAGCAGGTATTGACTTGATTAGCAAAGCCTGGTAAGTTAAATATAATATATGCCATCATGAATCCTGAGAGAAGTTGATAAGGGATTTCTCATTTCACCTATCACTTTTCCTCAGTGTCTGATGAAACCAGAGCGTCTAAAGACAGACACTGATTAATACCTTTTCTCTTTTCTGGTCTACACCACAACACTATAGCTCAATAACTCAAATCAGAAAGATGAAAACTTCATAAGTCATATTCATCATCATTTTTAATCAGTCAACAGCTCATGACAGTTAACCACAGGCTTTCTTTTGTAACAAATCAATTGGCGTTAACTGTGATCCCAGGTGTAACAAACCTGTTTGTCACAGTTTGGATCTCTGATGCCAAAAGTGGGATCAGGAAGTCATCAGGCCTCTCCAAACAGACTGAATTACATCAGATTCCTCTGTGTGCTGTTAGAGGGAGAGAGTAATACAATGCTACTGATGGAATGGTGCTCTGCGCAAGATTGTCTCACAGATGCTCATTCACAACATTATTCGAAATTAAACAGACAAATGGGGTATACATCCCCGAACAAAATGAAATAACACAAAAGAGAACAAAAAGCACGAAAGCACACACACAAGTTCATGGTGAGCAGAAGAGAGTGCACAACACTGCACAGGACATCTAGGGTTACACCCTCTCAGCCACAGACAATGAAGTTAACCTGCAGTAAACTACACCTCCACTCAGCTGAGGTAAGTGCCAGCAAAACTGGCCAATGGGAATTTTCTTTCAAATGATTCCTCAGAACATGGAATTGTACCTGAATTTCAAATTTAATCAGCAGTGCCACTACAACATGAAACAGCGTTGTTTTCTTTATTTCTGGTTGTTATGCCAGGCTTCCATTAACAAGAGTGGTGTTTGGCGCACATATGCTGCAGTCACTTGTTGTCAAGTCTCCTAACCACTCAGTAGGGGGTCTGATCCCCATTTGGGCTCAGCCCAAATAAGGAGTAGATGCCTGCTGTTAGACCAACCTGGACACGTGTGCAAGAGCACTTATGAGACTAAAGTGCAACTCAGTTTGAGAAGATCCACTTCTGAAGAAAAAAAAATATATACAGTATATATCTTGATATATCTATATTTACATCCAAGCATGTGATGCATACAGTCATGTCACAAACTCTCCTATATGGTGAGCTCCCTTGGCTCCACCCAGAATTTCACTCTGGGGTAGGGGACCTGCACAACAAGTGACAGATAGGGTAAAAGGTAGCCAAAGCACCCACACTGCTCAATGGGAACAGCCGAAAGAGGATCTGAGGAGAAACAGCCCATGCGTCAAATCTACAGCTTCTGTGACATTCATTAGCTGCCTGAGTTATTGCTGACTTTTCCAAAGTTTGATCTGTAAATCAGAACTGTCAAGGAGCCTGTAAAATTATTTACAAATTAAACCAAAATATTTATAAAGTTTTCTCCTCCAAATATATTAAAAGTATAGCTCAGCATGAGCATTTATTCTCTTTTTTAATAAACTTAAAATCCCAACATAACAATAATGCCTTTTGTGTTCTTTTTTGTTGCAATTATACACCATAGTGTAGTACAAGTTCACAAATTTCATAAGTCTATCAAAGGTTGACATGCAAATTGTCTATCAAAACAATATAATACCTGTGAACAAATTCTGAAATTTCATTTCCGTTTTCCTAGATACAGATTCTTTTTATCCAGTTTTTTCTCCTTTATTACACAACACTTTAATATTTACAAAGAGAAAAAAAGTCAACGCAAGTGTTGGGATACAGAGGGTTCAGTCTTCATCACTGGTGTCTGAATCCTCAGATGATGAAGAGGAACTGTTGGGTTCAGATGAAGAGGATTCCACCTTTTCTGAGCCTTCTGCACCACTGTTCTCCTTTTGCTCTTCTGATGTCTCCCCTGCCTCCTGCCTCACACCCTCTTCTCCCTCCCTCTGTTCCCCTGTACCCTGGGATGCCTCTTTAGAGGGGGTTGGCAGGGGGGTGGGGCCACTACTTGTACACTGTTGCTGTGTGTCAAACATATTGGACTGAGATAGTGTGGAGATGGGCAGATTAAGGCCTGGAGTGAGAAGCATCCCTGGGTAAAGCATACTGGAGAGTAATAAGGGGTTAAGAGCTACTGGGTGGGTGGAAGCTGCAGCCGTGGTCGCGGCTGCAGCAGAAGCACTTGGTGGAGCGCTGGAGGCGGAGGGTTCGCTTGTGTCGGGGTCAGCACTCTGACCTTCTGTCCTTTCTCCTTTAGTGTCTGAAGTGTGTGCAGGGGTGTGCGAGGGAGCTTTCAAGGCCGGGCAGTCCCCACTGCCACTGCTGTTGCTGCTGCTGCTGTTTCCCTTCTCCTTGCTTTCTGTGGTGGCTGTGGCCCCTGCCTGGCCTTTCCCCAGCAAGCTGCTCAGGCCCAGAAGGTTTGGAAGTCCAGCTATGCCCGAGAGCATCATGGGAAACATGGCAGCAAGGTTGCTGGCGTCTCCAGCGGTCAGCCCCCCTGGCAGGCCCAGGAGGCCAGCAGTCAACTGCAAGGACTGGAGGCTCTGCAGGTTCTGCTGAAGGGCCTGCAGGCTAGACATATCCATGCCAGACAGCAGCCCATTGGCCAGCAGAGGGTTCAGGCCCAAAGGCGTGGAGCCAAGACCGGCCGCTGTGGCTGCCCTGGCCTGTGCGCTCTTGGGTCGTCGACCTCGTCGACTCACCTCCTCCGGCACGATGGGTCCAGTCAGGATTCGATCATACATGCTCTCAGGAAGGTACCCCTGTGAGGGGGGAGAGGAGACACACCTTTACTCATCTTGTTAAGAAAAAGAGTCAACAGAGCTGCACTAACAGAGCATAGAGTGCTCAAAGGAGGCAAACACCCATATAAAAAGGAGGCAATGTGGATCAGGCATTCAAGTTTTTTAGTAATATGTAACATTTGAGATGTGAAGGTCCTGTGTGGAGCATGAATCCAGTGACACTACAAAAAGGCAACAGCATTTCATTTTCTTCACTTGAGGACACCATGCCCTACTGCAACTGGACTCACCGACTGCTTTACCACATCGGCCCACTCTGGGGGAACGCCGTACTCTGGGTTTTCCTGCAGGAAGCGGCAGAGGTCCTTTAGAGGGGGGGCGAAGGCTCCACCCACCTGTGGAGGAAGCAGAATGAGGGAGTGAGCAGAGGCAATGAGTGCATCAATACCGAGAGCAGACAGGCAACTTCACTACTTGCATCACTGCAGTTCATGCACCCTGCTGCCTTGGTCACGTTCTCTCACCTTGCGGGCGTTCCTCCTGTTGATGATCTGCACCCTCTCCTCTCCTGTCAGGCTGTTCACATCGATCTTGTTGGGATTTCGACATCGATGTCTCTTCTGCTTTGGCCGACTGTCTGGAAACTGCACCTTGCTAACCCCCTGAGGAGAAACAGGAAACAGTAAGGGCATTAATTACAAGAACAGAGGTGACCGGTTTGGTCTAGGACTACCACTTTATTTCATCACAACACATTATACACAGATATACATTTCTTTTCACAGTCCATTGTTTTTAAAAACAGTCCACTTTTTTTTAAAATCCATCCCTGCTATGCAGTATTTACCACGTCAGCAGGAAAGGACAGGGAGAAGAGGAACGAAGCAGTAAGGGACTCACAGGGAGGAAGGCCCCAACATCAGCAACAAAGCCTGGGTGCTCTCTCAGCCACTGCTCCAGGTCTTTTCTCTTGGGGGCATCGTCACCAGCAAGCCGGGTACCATCCTTGAGGTGGATGACAGGAACTCTACTCTCCATGTCCAGCGGTCCCTGACCCTGCCCGAAGCCCAGGCTCATAGCAGGGTTGGCCTTGGCACTTCCACACCATCCTGGTGCCACCTGGAAGGAGGGGGGGTACCTGCTGTTACTCTCACTTTTCTCCTGTGCACTGCTCCAGGATCTAACCTCAGAACCACTTAAAATGCAATACACACTCAGACTTAGTACTCTTACCTGGTCTGTGACTGCGGGGTTTTGGTTTTTGTTCATGAACAGGAGATCCATCCCCTCCACGTTCTTCCGTCTGCCTCGTCGTTTCTTCACTACAGGTTGGCCGTCCATCACACCATTCACCCTCATATGACCAGGAAGACCTGGGGGAAGCAGAGCAGAGTTAGTCCTGGGACAAACCAGGAGCAGTTACATAAAAGAGGCTCGGGCATAACTCCAGAGTGGAATATTGTCAATTTATTGTGTAGCTTATCAGTGACCTGCTTCTGGCTAGAAGTAAAAAGAAAGTGATCTCTTCCAGAATAACCAATAAAGACAAAAAAATTCTGCACCCTTTCAGTTTTGCAAAAGAGCAAAAATCTGAAAGTCATATTCAGATGCATCATCCCTGGTGTGAGAATACTGTGTTGTTGAGAGGAAATTCCGCAAGACAAGTGCATTACATGCAAACCCACCCAACGGCACACACAAATTCAAAACACAATACACCACATCACATCCAGGAAAATCTGCCTTTAAAATAACCACTTAGCATGAGGAGCATTAGCTTTTTCTTCTGAAAGGCTGACGAAGCCAATTCATGGAAACCTGCATATTACTAAAGAAACTACTGTTGTCTGTAAATTTTAAAAGGGATTAGCACTAACATTAGATAAGATGAAAACTGATCTGGTCATATTGCTGGTACAGGGTAATTCTGTGGCTGGAGATTTGGAAAGAAATATGTACAGCTCTCTAGCTTCAAGTAACTTGCTGTTGGGTGTTCCAACAACACCTCTGCAAGCCTTATTTTAGCTCCACCCTCTGGAAATTTGACAAATTGGACTGTTTGAATAAGTGGTGTACCCTGGGCGATGCTAGGCTGGGGCCTAGTGAAATCGGCGAGGCTGGTGTCGGAGGCATTCTGCAGCTCGTGCAGGCGGGCCAGGTACTGCTGCTGACCTAGGGGCCCCTCCTCACCCTCCAGGGGTCTCTTCTGAGGGAGACCCTGCTTCTGGAAAGTCAGCTTCAAGCCACCTTCCTGCTGCAGTTAGAGCACAAGTTAGACATGGGCCCTGCGTACACATGGTTAAGTACAGACAGACTGACTGAAATAGCAGTAGGCATTGTTGTTAATGGTCTAACCAATGCAACTTCATTTGTTTTAACTACTGAATCCTGAGTATTCAGTCCACAGGAAGAGTAGGCTTTGACCTGATGAACAGTGTATCAGCACTGAGACTGTAATTTTAAGATTTAGATTTTAGCTTTTGTAAAACCAATTTAACGACATTATTGGTATTTATTTATTTTTTAGAATAAGACTGGGGTGGCAATGGACAATATGTATCTTCCGAAAGCAACAGCATAGATTAGTGCAATACATGTGCCAATCATTGCCATTGCTACACACACACTCTACCTACTGTGTGTGAAACTAGCCAAGACATCCACCATAGGGGAAATCTATTTCAGGACTGAACTACTACAGGAGTGACACCATACAGTGACGTAAAGCACATTACATTAACTTGCACAGATCTGGTGCATATCCATTCACATTATCTGCTCATATTTCCACTGTAAGTGAGCGCTCATTGATAAGGCTTATTTTACTTGCAGGAGCAAAGCAAAGCAGGCAGCGTCTACAGTGCAGCACTTAGAGAGTAGGAGAATTCCGCAGGATGACGGAATTCCAAAAAGCACGCTGTTGGTCAGCCACGATCTCAGCCCAGATTCAGCCCAAAGGATTCTGTGTACAGGATCAATCATTATCCCTTTCCCATATGTAGAGTGACCCTTTTTAAAAATAAAGTACCCTGGAAGCCCAGTTAATATGCAGAAATTAAGAGGAGAGGAAGCAAAATTTATGCCATAGGCAGCCATTTGCAAGAAAATGAATCCAAACAACAAAAAAAACATGCTGTACACCGCAATTTGCATTCAGGTCCTACCGGGAATAAAAAAAAAATAAACATACGTCATTGATTTTCACTGTAAACTCCTTGTCTGGAACATGCTTCTTCACCTTTGACATCTGAGGGGAGGCAGAGCAGTCCTCTCCGAGGTCGGTGGGCCCTGCGGGGTCCCCCGACCTACTGGGACTGTCCAGCAGCTTGGTGGTGTAAAAGGAGGACACAACGTTCCCCTCGTAGGCGCGCCTCACAGCAGGCCACCTCCCTTTCAGCACCGCCTGGCAGATACTGTCCAGCCGGTTGATCATGACTCGATCCTATGAGGACAGGGGAACAGTGCACTTTTACAGTACAGTAACATGTAACAGTAACACGTAACCAAACAGTACCATGTAACCAAAAGGGCAATTGGTCTGACAAAGCTTTTGGATAAACACAGCATTAAAATAAAAATGCCACAAAAAAACTGAAAAAATCATCCATTTGCAAATGTTAATAGCTAAAAATGTGATGTCTGCATTAGGTCCATAAGTGAGGAAAGGAAGCAACACATCACAGCTAATAAGAGGCAGTGCACCTCTGTTTTAAGGAAGTATTTAAACCTCATATATTACGTATTTGGTAAGATGTAAGTGGCAAAACATTAAGAGGGGTCATGAGTGTGAAGCTACCTTTGGCCAGTAGGAGGCAGCCAGCATGTAGCCACCCTGGAAGGGGTGGGAGGAGTTGGGCAGGCCATTCTCGGTGAGGCAGCTATCCTGAGTCTCGTCCTGCACAGTGCTGAGGGATGCAACGCTGTCCTCGTCAAAACCCTTCACACTGGGCACTGTCGATGCTGAAGGGACACAATCATACACTTTAGTATCAACGGATAATGCAGACACAAAAGCCTAAATCTGTATGCTGATCTTCAAAAAGATTACTCTGGTCGAGGTCTTTTTCCTTGAACTCTGAGGTTTTTGTGAGTGAAGAACATTTAGGATTTGTAGCTAAGTGCTGGCACTCACCACTCTTCTTTCCTTCCTCTCCCTCACTGTCGCTGTCCTCGGAGGAAGAAGAGGAAGAGGAGGATGAGGATCCTGATGAACAAGAAGAGGAAGATGAGGACGAGCTGGACCCCGTTCGTGAGCAGGAGGAGGAGGATGAGGATGAGGATGATGATGAGGAACGTGAGGAAGAGGATGAGGACGAGCCCTCGGAGTCGGAGTCTGATCCAGAGCCTCTGCGGACCTTCCTGCGGCCCCTCTTGCTGGACTTGCTCTGTCTTTTGGTAGTGGAGTTTGGTGTGAGGGGCTTGGTCCGGGCTGCTACCATTCGCTTCTCACTGCCTGCTTTCGCAGGACCTGCTTTGGCCTCGTGGCTGGTCGGGGTTGCTGGGCCCATCTTGGGGCTCCACCCCTCAGGCTGTCCCCTCCTATCCTTGGTCTCCTCCTCCCAAATGGGCTCCTCTTTCGCCACCACCCTAGCGTCCTCGTCCCTGGGGACCTTAGTGTCAGCCTGGCGGGCTTGGGTGGCCAGGGGGGACCCTGCCATCATTGCTTGGTACTGTGGCTGTAGAAGGGGCGTAGATGTGCGGGACTGGCCCCCCTTAGTGTGGCTATAGTTACGCTGGGCATTCATGAAGCAGAGCTCGGGATCACGAAGGATGTGGTAGTCAGTCCGGCTCACACCATGCTTGGCTGCCCCAATCAGCAGGTCACAGTCATGAGAGCCGGGCTCCCACCATACAGGCAGGTCAGGTCCCGGCTGGCACAATGCCAGACGCTCGTACAGCTGGGGGTGGCGCAACACCTGTTCCCGAACTTTCCGCAGAAGCTCGATGCGGTAGAGGGTTCGAGACGCCCGCTCCTCTGTGATTGGCTGGATGGAGATGGAGGGGTCCACTGATTCTGAGAAAGAGGTACCAAAGGCAGCATTACAAACTATAATGAATCAAAGGTATGATGAGATGAGTATAACACCCATTTGAATCTACAGCTGTGCAAACTATAGATTCAAATGGGTGTTACAGTTACCTAATCATGCGTTTTTGATTCATATAGCTGTGCAAACTATAATGAATCAAAGAGGTATGATGAGGTAAGTATAACACCCATTTGAATCTATAGTTTGCACAGCTATATGAATCAAACACACATGATGAGGTATGTACGATACCCATCTGAATCCATAGTTTGAGCAGCTATATCCTGTTGCTCATCGGTCTGTATTAACCACAGATATGCCTTAAGGGGACAGTAGCATAAAAAGACAGCAACAGTGCTGTGGCCATCTGGATGGGTGTGTGTCACTTGCAATCTGTCAGTTACTCCGACTGGGGTGAAAACGCGTCAGTATCACTCACCCCCGTCCCTGGGTGGCAGACGGCACACTTGGCGACACATGGCTGTGAAGGCACACAAGTACTTCTGCAGGCTCTCGTCAGTTTTCTTATGCAGTCGCGCCATGGCCCGGAACTTCGTCCAGTCGAAGCGGCCCAAGTCAGGGTCAAACACCACACCGAAAGTTGACACCACACGGTAGAAATCGGCCTCCTCTCGCCGAGTCCACCTGAGAAAGAACAGGAGCCGGTGAGCATGATGTTGGTCTCAGGGATACACGTTTTTCAGTCATCAGAAGGGGACTGAGGGGGTCTCACCTTTGCTGCCTCTCAATCTTGGCAGCCATCTTGGGGTTGAGGGTGTTGCTGAGGGTGGGTGGCACAGCACAGGGTGAGCTGAGGAAGGCCTGCTGGGCCTGGTGGATGTGCTGGATCTGACGGCTCTTGGTGTAGCGCTGGGAGGCAGTGATCAATCGGCGCAGTCGAGCAGTTAGGGCAGAGGGGGTGGGCCAGTATGCTGTTCCTCCTTCCACAACCACACCTCCTTCTAGGATATAACGTATTGGATAGGGAGTGCCAGTGAGCGTAAAAAATCAACACAAAACACAGTCAATGGTAACCTCTTAGGAGTTTTGTGCTGTTGCGACGGTTTTAAACTCCTATGAACACAGGTAAAAATTTCCATCTGTCATTCAGTTTCAACCTTTTCAGGCCAAGTAAGAATAAACATAAACACAAAATCTGAATATTTTATTAAATATTCCAATTTACATGCCATACAATATGACTGACCTCCACCAGCATCTGTGATGACCAGGTCTCCAGGAGATGAAGCGTCGTCCTGCTGGTACAGAGGTCACTGTTTACATTACCATACCTACTCAAGCCCCTGTCTACGTGCATTAACATGCACAGTTATTCATTTGGCAGAGCCACTTACAAAACAAGGTCATTGTCAGAGTGGAATTACTCCACATAACAGCTTTGTATACAATTACATTTCCTTGTTAAATCTTAATTTAATATTTTGTGAAAGACCATTTTCTTGATTAACTTAAGAGACAGAAATGTATTCCCACTAGTCGTGAGTGAGTCTACAGAGATGTCGACACATTTAACTCATTATTGCATTCATTCAGTCCCCTCCATAGTAATCAACCTCCTGCAGTGCAGTCTGGCATTCACATCCCCAGGCCTTACCTCCATATCATCCTTCAGCAATGCTGGGGCAGGCTTGTACTCTGGGTCATCCACGTCCCTGTTAAGTGAGATAAAGAGGCATTACAAGTGAAATAAGTTACAGCGTTGCTGGATTATATGGAGAGACACTACCCAAGCTAGCCTCTTCCCCTAAACTAACATTAATCAAGTGAAGCACATCAATCTATGGGCTGTGTGGGGCAAATAATTGTGTCCAAATCAAATTATTACATTATTTTGTTTTCATCCAATGAAAAAAACCTGCACTGTCTGCATGCTGATTACTGGGTCATTGGGCTGTATGTGCACTGGCTTCAGCCAAACCGGTTTCCCAGCACTGTGCGTGAGAGTGTAACAGTGAGGTGGTTTGGCAAGGACATATACCCATCCATGAAGTCGTTGCCTCTCTGCTCAGCAGCAATGGCCTTCTCGTCTGGTCGGCCCACTCGCTCTAAGAAGCTGAGGGCAGGATCCGCACGGATGGTGTTGTATTTCTCATAACCTGCATGCGCAGCAACAGAGAACACAGGGCTTTAACATGCGCAAATACCTGCAGGAGGAACAACGGTACAAACTGCTACCTGCTCACTTCACCTCCTTTGGATATTCAGTTAAATTATGTAATCAGACATAAGTTTAAGACTATTGGGAAAAAAACAATTTATGTGTCATACAAAATAAATGTACTTGCAGAGTGCTAAACTTGGCAAAAGACATGGGAAAAGAGTCCATTTGTTAATATGTCAGTAATTATACAATGTGCAATGCATTAAATATTAATGACAAGCACTCCACAATCTCAGAGGTGACTCTGGGTGACGTAATTGGGAGCTTCAGGCAGTTGGGAGTCTGGAGTGTGCTCATCCAGAGGCTACAGCTGTCCCGCCCCAGCTCAGCCTGTGATGGAAAACGAGCTTGGCTCCTTCTCTCCCTCTAGTGATAATCCCTTCCCCCACGGGTTCACCCAGCTCTGGCTGAGCCTGTAATAGGAGCAGTGACCGATGTGTCCCCTTTCTCACCGTGCTTGTACACTCCCAGGAGAAGACACTTGTCAGCCTCCGTGTCCCACCAGAGCGCCGGCAACTCCGAATGGTCCAGCTCTGGAACCCAGACCTCGATTTCACTGGGGAGAGAAACTGCTAGAGTCAGAGAGGCCTGCCTAGATGTATCTGGACAAGGCAGTGTGAAACCAGCGCAGCGTGAAAACCAACACACAGATCAACTACCAAGAGCACCTGCTCGACTCGAGATACGTTTCTTATTTATGGCTTTTTAAACTTTATTTCTCCCCAACGGAAATCTGCAGTGCAAGTCAACATTTCCTCCTGCCAAAACCTCCCTTTGCCAAACAGTGATACGGTTTAATAAGCAATAAAAGGCTTCCGGCAGGCTTAAACCTTGTGGAACTGAACCCCTCGCTAAGAGCTGAACTTGGAGAGTTTCAGCAGAAACAGAAGTGCTCGGGTCTAGTCCCGCACGGGTGTTAAATCTGGCCTCCCAGAGAGGGAGAGGAGCTGTGAGTGAGCAGGCAGGGAGGCTCCCCCACTCACTGCTGTCACACACCATCTCCTGGGAATGCTGCCACTCTTATCCTCACCCCCACATTAATACAACCTGTCTGCCAGTCTATTCTCTCAACAGCAGGTGAAAAACGGCTTCACAGTCACTTCCTCACTCAGAAACAGTAATGTATCAACTGTGAGACAGGTTTTCTCTTGTGGTTTATTCTCACTGAGCTGCTCTGCAACAGTTGTCTCTTAACCATAAGGAGGGAAAAGACAATAAAAGTGAGTGATATATATATTTCTGCAACCTTTGCCAATACATTACATCACCAATTTGACAGTAAATTTTCCTAACAAAGTGGACAACCTCATAAATCAGCCATCTTAAATCACAATAGAACAGTTCTGTTTTCAGGCCTATGGAGATCCTATCTACTTACAAAATGTTATAAACTCATGCTAATACTACCCAAAATTCATACTAATGGAATACATTTTACCAGAAAAGATGTACAATTTACAGAAAAGCATTTGCTTTATTAGCACAGCCCTATTGTAAAAATAAATTAAATTTGACAACGACCATACTAAAACAATTACCCACTTACGTAGGCTTGCTTTGCAAGGACCAATACTGCAGGCCTTCAGATCAAACAGAGGTTGTAAAAATCCAGATATTAGAGATAATAAATACGTCAAATTTTGTATTAGGTCTGAAGAGGCCCTCCTAGTGTTTTCAGTCAGGCCTTTGTGTTTGTTATCTCTAAAACCCTATCGCTCTCAGACAAAGAGGTGAAAGTTCAGCTTTCAGTTCTCACCTGGAGTCCACGCCGTCTAGAACTTTCTGGGACTGGTGTCCTATCACTTCTTGTTTCAAGTAGTAGAGCATTCTGACCCGCAGCAACACCCTGCCCAAACAGAGCGGAGCGGTTACAACAAAGCAGCGCAGCACACAAACGCTGAGTATGCAGAATCGCAGGACACCCGCTGTGTTCACAGGGTCCGACTCGCCAGCAACAGTCTGTCCTGGACCACACTTAAGACAGCTTGGTGGCACAAAGAAAGGAAATACACAAAATGCAAACATTCACAAAATATTTAGTTGTTTTCAACACTCATTAGCTTATGTGTTCTACTGAAAAGCAATGCCCTCCCACAGACACAGAGAGAAAACACCAGGGTTTGATTCTGTCTGAGACAAAACAAATAAGGTGAAATGTGTGTGAAAGAGTGCTGAGCATCAGATGGATTGGGAAGTGTGAGGGAGTCACAGTGCAGAGTCCAGCTCTACAGCATGCCACTGTGTAATGCGTGGGGCAGGAGGATGTAATGAGGCTGCTGAGGTTAGCGCCACCTGGCACCTGGCTGCCGCAGTATAGTCATGATCTGTTGAGCACTTCATACTCTCACCCAAATCATCAAGAGATGGCTAAATTCAACACAGCTCTTCACTGCACATCTTGACAACACAACCTTTTCCAATTTTTCTTTTGGACACAACCATTCCACCCCCGATGCCTGCCCCCTCCCCTATGCTCCGCTGAGGGCTGCTCTGCCTGGGAACAGCTGCTGCTTCCTGTAGCTGTCACTGCAGCACTAAATCACTGTGATGTGGAGTGGGATGGAGAGAGGGAGGGAAGCTGCAGGAGCTGTTTCACGGTGAACTGCCTCCGTCTCGCTCCGACAGCGCTCTCAGCGAGGCTCTCCCGCCCCCTCTCCTCCTAGAGGGATCCATCACATCACAGCCAGGCGAACAAATGACAGCCTCGCACACACCTACACAACCAGGGTGTGCACGGAGATACAGAACACCTTACTTATGGCTCCATTCATTTCTCATTGCTTTAATGTCTTATGGTGACTGGTGAAAAACAAAATCTCTGTGCCCCATGTAGGAAACATTCCAGTGCTAGAGAAAAGTGCAAAGATCAGCAGAGTCCTCGGCGCGTCAGTGTTTGGCCAGCCTATAACAGATCTGACGATCGCCGGGTTCAGCAATCCTGCTCTGCAAACAATGAGGAACTTTCTGTGGGAGCTCTCTGAGTGCTGTGTCCAAAGCCACACAGACACAAGCTGCTTTAAAAAGAGGTCTAAATCTGGTTTTTTTGTTTTGTTTTACTTTTTATTTTGGCTAGTATTAAACAGCCCTGTTTTTTTTTAAATGTCATCTTATTCTACAATAAATTAGGAACAACAAAGGCTAGTAGTAACTACCCCCATCATAGTCCAAATTGTAAGGTTTATATTATGCACATAATCGTTATCATCTACCGAGTTTAAATTATTAATATTAAATCTAATAATGTATTAAACTTAAGTATTAACATTAAGCAAAGTGGCAGTAGGAGTAAATAAGGATAATGATAGGTGCAGCAGTGTCACTTGTTAGTATTGTTTGACATGACTAAACTGTTTATTTGAATAAAATGCCAATGTTTCATGAATGAAAACTGAGTTTTTTCAGTGTGTTTTTAAATAAGATATCAGGTGGTTCAATATAGTATGTGGGTTCATGATACAGGGATGTTAAGTAAAAATCACCTGAGAGCCTGAACACTAGTTAGGCTTCCAGAAAATACCATTCTCATCTGCCACATGTTTCAATTTCTGTTTTCCAAACAGCTAAGAGCAGCATTTCAATCAGAACAACTTGACCTGGTTAATAGAAAACTTGTGGGTACATACGGCAAACATATTAGATGCAATTCTAGGGAGGTTGTGCCCAGCATACTTACTCAGGATTCATTCTGATTGATATTTCATTGAGCATTAGTGGGAATAATAAAAACAAGGTCCTGCAAGGTCCTCCAGATTTCCCAATTTCAGGGGGTAACCAGTGTAGGCAGTGCAGGCACATCTGCTTTAACAGTTCAGTTAAAATTAAAAGCTAAGCCTCAATCTGGAGTGAGCACAAACACCAGCCCTGAATGTTGCTGCACAAAGCAGCTTTCCAATGGTGTAGCTGCCAAATGTCACAGTGTACTGGTCAGGACCTGCCTTGCATCAAACTGCATGGCCTCAGCTCTTCCTCTTTGCAAGTCAGTCTCCAAATTTTGCACTGGCTGGCAGTGTTAATGGCTGGGAGGTGATTTACTAGACACAACACAATGAATGATATACTTAATGTAGCAATGATTTTTACACAGATCCATTTTACCAGGACAGCATTTCTCCAGATGAGAAATAGTACAGATTTGGGACAAACCAATTGATCATGTTGTGTGATTATGTCTCAATGTTTGAGGTTTGCCCATATGGGGACTTTCTGCAATCTCTCAACCACTGAAGCTGTAACCATACAGCTGCTGACTAAAATTAAAAATACCCAGACTAAATCAATAAATTATGAGATTCCATTTGCACTAAGTTCACAATTTTTAACAATATTCATATTTAACTATTATATAATTTTAAACCAAACAGGATCCTCAAAATATTCTTTCATAACACTTGTATAAGACGACAATAAAATTCAAGGCTCTTGAACATTCTCCATTCATTCGTTTAAACTGATTTGTTGTATATTCAATGGGCTACAGCAAAAAACCTTCAATATTACTGACTACGAGGGCAAGTGGGGCAGAATCTGTTTTGCAAGCCTCGCCCCAAATCTCCTGGAACAGATATTCTGACATGGAAAGCTCAGAGAAGCAGGAACTGTAATGCAGACAGAAGCAGCAGCGGGTGTGGCAGCACTCACTTGTTGCAGTGGTGCTTAAGGTGCTTCTTGTAACCATCATCCTGCAGCAGGTGCTCTGGGTTGTGCTTCCTGATCCACTCGGCCTTCTGGATGTCGAAGGAGCTGGACTGAGTCTTCACCTTCTTCCCTTTCCTCCCACGTGGGACTGGGGTGGACAGGCCTGCACAGACATAATGTTGCACTCAGCTTCACTCTCTTAATAATTTCATGACATTTTCAGAAATTAAAAATTTAGAAAGAACAGCAGCACTTGAATGTGCACAGGCATTATTTTAATCCAGATGTCTGTCCTTTTAAAGTGTATATAATTGTAATTATTCATTGTTCTGCGTCATTATGAACACATGGTTAAAATTAGGCTAGGAAGAGCAAACAGGAATTAAATATTGAACCAAACAAATTAGCAAGAGCACACTTGCTAATTTGCTGAATTTAGCTGAAAGCTTCTCCCTGATGAATTTATCAGATACAATCTAGTTCAGCAATCAAGTTAATCTCAAAATGATTTTATGCTTGGTGCCCTTTTTATGCAACTGAATTGGCAAGTGTACATTCGCCTTGTCTCATGGCCACTATCTCTGCGTTTCAGTGCAGGAGCACTTAACGGTAATGAATGGCAACTTCCTATAAACGCTCATCTTTCACACCATAAACCCAACAGTGCATCACAGTGAAGGGGGTGTTCACTGGAGGGTATGTGCCATCCTCTGACATCATCAGAGCAACTTGTAGGGGCCTGACAAATAACAGTGCCTGAGAGCAAGAAGAAACTGAGAGCAAACAGGGACAATGGAACAATGTGTGCGTGACTGTCAGCTAGCTAGCTTGCCATGGTTAGGCAGAAATTTGCACAGGTTTACAAAGAGTCCTGTCCTGTTCTTTTATTATAATACAGCTACTGCTAAGCATGATTAAAAACTTTTCACAGAAACGGTGTTTGTAATTCTCTGTACTACCACTGTGCGCTGCATCATTGTCGTACATGACAGCTGGCTAGTAGCTAACATTAAGCTGTCTGACAGGTTTGATTCCTTGTATTAGAGTGAGGAAATTCCTTGTTAGGCTGTGTCTATGTTATTCCTGATATTTAATATATTGGTATCAACCTTAAAAATCTGTATCTATCAAACCCTGTGCCATTTCTGTGGCTGACACCACAGTCAAATAGAACTGACCTGACCTTAATTTTGATCTGGCAGTGAGGTGAGAAGGAGTGACTCACCCAGGTGGTTCTGTAGCTCTTTAGTGCGGCCGTCTTCAGTGGGGGCGATGAGGTCCCACATGAAGCTCTTGATCTTGTCGTCGCCACGGTAATGCACCAGGCAGTAGGCCAGCAGCGCCCTGCAGATCATCTCCACGTCCCTCTCGCTCAGCTGCCGCTTGAAGCGACCATGCAAGAGGATGTCCTTCCAACGGCCCCACCTGAAATGCACCACTTGTCATGGATACAACACAAATGTCCAGGCACTCTTGGAGACACCACATCATGCAGTGTTTCATTCATTTAATCAAGGTGGTGTAAAATTTACAAATTTTTTATTCCTATTGAGGTGCACTTCAAAACTGCTAAGATTATATATTACTGGAGATGTCTTGTTGGTGATGTCTGTGAGGTCCCAGCCAAATGTAAATACAATAACTTATGATACAATCAGCTCTTTTTTGCGATGTTCCATACTTGGTGTTTCTCTGCTGCAGCTGGAAAACATATGCTGCATGATATATTTTTCTCCTGAGCTATTCCCTCATGTCTACAGGAGCTACAGTATTACCCTTTTCACGCTCCAAAATTTCAAACAGAGCAGTACATTAGGAGACAGTTGACGGCAAAGAAAAAATAAATAGCCAGCGGCCTTTGCCAGGCTATGTCAGCCTCTTTCAAAACTGCTGGAATAGGTTGTCTCTTCTGTCTCCTGCTGTCCTCTTAAAAGGCATGTTAGGACCCGTAAAGGAGTACGGCTGCCTCAGCATTTCATTACTTTCTTATGATCAAGCAATACACTTACCAGTCTTAAGCATGTAGTACCAACACTGCTATACTGCCACTGTTAGCCTATTAGATAACGACTTCCTCTTGAGGGAGCGTTTTTTTTAAAGAATTACAGTCTGATGAAAAGACTTCAATTACCAGCAGCATTAGCACTATGGCTTTTGTACACAAGTGCATTAGCCTCAAGAGTGATGGGAGCTGCTCCATTCCTTTGTGGTTATGAACAATGCAAGATGGTTAGGTACAATGTGAGTTCAGTGTGTGAACATGTGTACGCATCAGTGGGGTCTGCTATGTGTCAGATTTTCTTGGAGAGTCAGGGTATTTGTGCATGTCCCTGGAGCACTTCATCGCATTTGACTCTGGATTGTGAGTTTGAAGTGCGTCAGCATGGTTCTAGTCCAACTCACCCATACACCAGCAGGTTCTTTTCCACACGGAAACACTCAGTGCGGCCATAGCCGTTGGAGCGGTCATAGGGACGGCGGAGCTTGGGCTTGTCATCGTTGTCGCTCTCACCCTCTGACAGTTCTGCCAGCTCGTCTTTGGTGGCACTGAATGGACGTGTCTGTTTCCGAACTCGCGGGGTGTCAATCACCAAGCTGTTCTGTAGGGGGGGGGTGGGGGTGGGGGAGAAGCAGTGAGAGAGGAATCAGGTAGGCGGGCAGGTAACTAAAACATGAGTAAAAAGATCAATGGTAAAGAAATAACACAGACAGGCACAGACCACAGAGTGTCTGACTGTAGCCCTCTACTTACTCTGCCATTGACAGTGGCTATGTCAATCTCTGCCTTCTTAGCCCATTTGTCCCAGAAGTTGGGATCATCCAGAGCAATGTCTGTCCTGTTCCCTGAGGCTACAAAACTGGCCTGAGGGAGAAAACAATTCCAAAACATCACTAAAACTGAGTCAAGGTGCTTTATCTTTGTACTTATTTTCCTGATAGCTCCAAATAGTTTGACATCTGATGATGCAGCAACATCAGCAACAGGAAAAGCACTGTACCTTGGCAAAAGTAGAGCCCCTGCCCTCTGACTCAATGGTGATGGTTTTGGTACGGCGCTGGAGGATCTGGTCAATGTCCTCCTCGCAGAACTTGGAACCCTCATCCTCCTCGTCCATGATGGCCCCATATGCCCCCCGCCGCAGCAGGTCCTCAATCTCTTTTTTAGACAGCTGCTGCTGGATCTGCTGGAGGATAGAGGACATGGAGGATCAGGCCCACTGACCCTGACACACTGATAAACCAAGCCTAAGACCCAACGCATCACACCATAGCAAGTATACTGTATGCATGTGCATGTAGTTCAGAAAGTAACACTTAACATTTTCAACATTCTATTTTATAGTTAAACAGTACATACACCACAATGCCAGCATTAAAACAATAACTTAATTTCTCCAGATAATTTTTTTAAACTGTTATAATATCAGTGAAACTGCACACGTAAAATGGGAGGTAAATTAGTCACTGTCATCTAACAAAAGAAAAAAAGCAGAAGAGCTACTGTGCAAAAGATGTATGTCTCTGAACACTGGGGAAGAGGACAGAGAGCAGAAGTGATAAGTAGACATACTCCACCCATGCTGTTCTCCCGCCCACTCATGCTCTGGAGCACAGCTTTGTCCAGGCCCAGCTTCAGGCTGGCACGGTCGAACATTTCCCGCTCATAAGAGTTCCGCGTGATCAACCGGTACACCTTAACCGCCTTGTTCTGCCCAATCCTGTGGCAACGAGCCTGGGCCTGTACACACACACACACACACGCACACATTCACAGTATGTCAAACAGCTCAGATGCAGATTTTCATCTTTTATGATGATATTCTTGAGCTATTATATAAAGACTTCCTCTACATGTTCCTCTAACCATGTTTTCTGTTATGTTTTGTGTGTCATTACCTAAAGTTCATTTCTACAGAACATTGGCCAAGATGAGGATAATCACAAAGCTATGCAGAAATATACTATTCATAGAAAAAGCCAGCTTCATATCCCCCTTGTCAGATTCCCAAGCAGCATTACTGCTGGTCAGCCAGCAGGTGTCAGGCCTGTCAGATGAGTTGGGGGAAACTAACCACATGTAACTCACTCAGTCTCGTAATTCAGAAAAGCATTCTGAGGAAGTTGGCTTGAGGTAATATTGTTAGCTTAGTGCGTTTCCACACACGATGCAGATTTCTGGATTTTCAAATGTAGCCTCACACATATGTAAAATAGCATTTCACACAAAGGACACTTCTACATCATCAAATATGTGATGTAAGAGTACCTCTTGAAAGAGCTTGGTCCCTGATCTTTAACTATGTACAGAAAACATGCTTTTGAGGGGAATTAATTTTAGGCACAGCGATCAGTTTCCATGACCACAAGCACAATCTTCCGTAAAATCAGAACAAATCATCATGACAATGCTCTGAGAGGGACTGCACCTGCAAGTCGTTCTGGGGGTTCCAGTCTGAGTCAAAGATGATGCAGGTGTCCGCTGCGGTCAAGTTGATGCCCAAGCCCCCTGCACGCGTGCACAGTAAGAATACAAAACGATCCGAGTCTGGTTTGCTGAAGCGGTCGATGGCGGCCTGACGTAGGTTTCCCCTCACACGCCCGTCAATCCTCTCATAGAGATACCTGCAACACAGCATTAGCAGCTCATACCATGCCAAATCAAGGCAAAAATCACATTCTTGCATTGATATTTGCATCGCACACAAGGTGCTGCTGTATTATACCATAAATTCATGTTTTAACTCGGAGGTCAGCATACTGTACAGTTTTAAATAGAAACTCAATGGTTGTTTCATACTGATCATCACTGTTACACTGCACAACAAGCCCACTTTATTCCCACACTGCCTGCATAATGCAGTAAGGGATGTCTTCCTGTCACTCCCACACTGCAGTTCCTGGACTCAGGAAGTGCGTCCTCCTGTATGACTAATCACAACAGCAATGCAGTGAGCATCCAACCACAGGAAGTTCAGCTTCAAAATCTCTTGCAGTCTTTTTCTCAGGACTGAATCAGTCAAGTTTAAAATGACAAATGAACCATGCTGTATATGATTTTAGTTCATACACTTTCAGGCCAGCAAAATCCATTGCACCTCTAGTGACCTCACACAGCTGCCCCTTTCCAGCTGCCAGGAACCCCAGAGGCCCCAAGACCTTCAGCTGAACTCCAGCTGGGCTCTGTGCCACCACCCACTGTGTTTACTTACTTCTACAGTGCTTTTTTTTTTATTCATGCCAAGGGCAAGTCAGAGAAAAGTGTAGGAAATGAAACATGTGGAGAAAAGAAGGGCACCTGCAAGCAATGAGCTAATACCAATCCTCTGAGTGGCTGAGCCAGGCTTTTTGTTTCTCTCTCCTGCCCCCAATCTCTCTCAAATCCATTAACTGACAAGATTAATAAGGAACATCACTGGGTAGGTAAAAGTAGACACTCTCTGCTTATATCACTATAGTACAAGCAGTGCCTACAGCAATAGTTAGCACCAAAAATGATGCTGGTTTCAGTCATTCTATAAAAAAAGAAGCTACTTTTCATTCTATTTCTATGGTTCCAAGGGTAGTCATATCCAAGAACCTCTCAGGTCCTCTATTCTTAGCTCTATCTCTGGTGCAAATGCAGATGTGATAAAATGAGATACAGCATGTCTCAAATGGTGTAGTGGAAGTGTTGGGACCTTTTCAGCATGTATTCTGTACATTACCTCCTTTGAATGAGGTAGTCCTCCAGGATGTCCAGGCAGCGCACCATCTGGGAGAAGATGAGCACCTTGTGGCCTCCAGCCTTCATCTTGGGCAGCAGCTTGTCAATGAGGACCAGCTTGCCCGCCGACTGCACCATGGCCTGCAGATGGAAGTCCACAGCAGCCGGGCTGTAAACTTCCCGGAAGTCCTCCAAGATCTTTTCCTCAGCCCCTGAGAGAGGAGAACAGGGCGGCCCTTCAGCATTACATCAGTGCCCTTTTACAAATCCCACTGATACAAAACAGGGGCCTCACAGGGGCTAACAGGGGCCTCTACAACACAAAGTTAAGTGTTAAACCCTACTGCACTTCTCCAAACACACAATCATCATATAGCCCTACTAACTCCAGGCCATTTGGTTCCTGCTTGATTTTGCGACATCAATGTTATTTAGTAAAAAGACCCTCACAGCACTTTACTCCATGTATGCCATAATGCCAAAAGTCAACACTTGACACTTCAGCATTACAGTTACCTTGGGAAAATACCTGCACTGCAACTGAACCAAACCTTTACAGGTTTACAATGGAGAGAAATATGTCCTATGAGAATTCAAAGAGTCATCGGCTTCCAAGCAACAGAGTTTTAAACTACAAATTACAATCATTTTAATTACCACAAACAGCGAAGCCAATGAACATTAGGATGACATTTAGCACACAATAAGAAGTGGAGTACACGGCCTGCTAGATGGTGGAATATTGAGGGGAGGAGGGAGCATGTCAGATGGTGACCGTCTGGCAGCTACTCATATCCCAGGGCCAGGCTCTGTGACACTAACACAGCCCAGGGGAGTGAAGCGCCATGGAGGAGGGCCTACATTCCCTGTGCCTCTCTTACAGAGGCCAGCCTGGCTCAACACTGAATGAGGCTGTGCTTCCTCAGCCAACTTATGTGGTCACAAGTCTGTTTTAAATTGCAGCGCCACTCCGATACTATTTTCAGCCATGATTTCACAGCATGCCTTTAGTAGGGATTTCAGATTATTCCCTCTGATGTAACGGAGAATATTTAAGAGCATGATTTAGGTCAATAGTGTCATACAACAGAAGTGAAAACGACTGTACAATAACATGACGTACTTCACTCTACTATCCATGTGATCTGACGTAATATCTGTAGTAGGGAAATAGCATTTTGACCCGGCAAGGAGCAGAGGAGGGTAAGTGGGGCAAATTGCTGCAATATTTGTTTTTTTCCCCTCACACACGGAAGGATTATATACGTACGTCAACTAAGCCATGGTACAAACTAATGGTAGAGCTGAGCATGTTGGATTTTCCCCTCAATTAATGAGAAACTAAATTATATGCAAATTGACAAAATTACATGTTAAAATTAGAGGAAGAATAAGACAGGGCTAAAACAAAGGGCTTGATATTGTAAAACAACATGAGAGCTGTGAGAGCCATCGGCGCACTTTGTGAGAGAAGTGACTTTAGCAACAATAACATGATATAACATCAGCGTATCACATAAAGGGTGCTATTAACGGTGTCTGTACACAGGACATTGAAGAGACAGGCATGAGGCATGACCATGATTTTGTGTTAAGTCAACTGTATGCATTTGTGTTACATAAACAAATATGTGAAGAAAAAGCTGTTGACTGTGTATCGAAAGGGTAACAGTGTGAATAGCCTAGAAGTAAGGCCGCTGATGTTGGGAGACAGTATCATGATTACGTTTGCTTTGATGAAAGGTACAGAAATTAGTGTATGACTATATGAATATTTTACCAGTGATTGTGAATATCTTTGAGCTGAGGACGATAAGTACATGACGATTTACTTTTAATGAGGTTGGCACAATGACTACTTGTGACAGTGTCCCTTTGACAAAGCAGAAGTGGTGATTGTGTGCGAAATTTGATATAGCGGTTACACTGACACTGTGTGACACTGTACCTTTGATGAGGTAGGGGTGGTTACAGCACTTGCGCAGCTCCATCATGGTGTTGACCAGGTTGGGCACGTTGGCTTGACCAGCACCCTTGGCCAGGAAGGAGAAGTTCTTCTCCAAGATGGCGCGGTAGTACTTCTTCTGGATGTTGGTGAGCTCCACCTCGATGATGGTCTCTTCCTTGGGGGCCAGCTTCTTCTCCACATCCTCCTTGAGCCTCCTCAGCATCATGGGCTTTAGGATAGCCTGCAGCTTTTGCACCTAAAGCAACACAAAGATACATGGATGTTCCACATGTACCGTGGGTCCCATTTATACATTTGCCACTTTGTGTCAAAGGCAAAGAGGAAGAACAGAGTATTTATATCATCTTGAACTCAACTACTGAACTGTAATAAAATCTCCACAAAAAGGCTTTAGGCTCTGTGAAGATTTCCCACAGCCAGTTTTAAAGGACAGAGGAGACAGGGTGCAGGAGACATGTTTTAATCCACTGGATCACCATGTGCCTCCAAACCGCTACCTTTCATACTTTTAAATGTTAATACACCGCCTGGACCCTATGCAAATTTCCTATTCTCTAATCACATATCAAATCTAGCCTCCACTGCTGAGAAGGTATACTGCTCTGAAGAATCTTTGATCACCTTCATGGCCATTGGTCCACATTTACCTGCTCACCTTCTTCATGCAAACCACAAATGCTCCTGCAGCCTAGACCCCAAACTGACTGGCATTTACCTGCCTCAATGAACAACATGCCCAGCCCATCAATGCACTGTAAAACTCTTATAAGAGTTGTCTCTAGACTCAAGCTGGTGCAACGAACTAGTGGATTTTTCATGTCATTCCGTTGTTAACATTCCATTGTTTTCCAGGAATCACTCAGCTGCCTTTTCCTGGGGTCAGAGAATAATTTTCCATTTCCAATTGGCCCTGGTTTTTTTTTTTATTCCTGCTGGAAGATGCATGCAGTCCAGCACTTTGTGACAATTTCCATGATAAAAATACACTATAAAACAAATACAATTTGACTGAATGACTGATTACGGCTTGAACTGTAACAAGGTAACAACCACACACTGAGTGTTCTTTATTTAAAGAGAGACTGAAAACCTGCTGTGAGGCAGCTCTCCTCAGCAAGGATCAGGAACCCTGGGAACATGATGTTACAAGTCAAAATCCTGCCAGTAATGTGGGGGAAGTCGAGAAAGCAGCCCAAGAAGGTGTGAACCATGCACCACTCATCAAGAAGAAATTTACAACAAGGATTTCCACATCTCCACAGACAAGCAGGGGTTTCTCCATTTAAGGTTTAAGTGCAACTTTCTATATTAATGTTTTATGTCACTGAGAGTAAATCATGTGTAAGAGCTTGAGTAATATTGCCCTGTAGGTATCAGATCTTTGCAACGTACTCACACAAGCTAATGTAGGTCTTCCAATACCAACATCAGCAATATGTAAGTATATTTGGTTATACTAGTTCTGCAGAGAGTCACAGTGACCCAGTAGGAAAGTGACGTTCTCCCCACACAACCACAACCACAAACAAACCAACAGGACCTCCATCAAATGGGGTAAATGACATATATTTAAGTATCTTTAAGGCCCTGTTCACACGTGGCATTAACATGCGTCTTGGGTGATCCGATCACAAGTGGACAGCTCTAAGTTCAGGTGTGAACGTACCCAAGATGCATTGAGCACACATTGAGATCCGATCGTTCAGACCACATTCGAAGGTGGTCTGGACCGCATGTGGCCACATTCTTTTAGCAGTGTGTACGCGAATGTGTCCGGGGCCACACTGAAGGACCGCCCACTCACAGGGATTAAAGTTCTCCGTTGTTACAACGCGAGATAGAATGGGTGTGCGTCTGACAGGAGCACAACGGTGTCCCATAGGCTATGCAGCCACCGGGCTCGTGGGTGTCCCAGACAACAATATTTTAATGCTTCAGAAAAGATTAATCACTGTCAAGTCATCAAAGATTTGCGTATGTAGATAAAGTATAGTGTCTTTTCGATGAAGTTACACCTTGGATTTACTGACATTGATTAACTGAAGCCAAGGCTCTATTCGTGGCACTGTCATGCAAAATAAGCTGAAAACACATTATTATACCAACAAAAACACAAAGTTCAAGTATCCCTATGATGCTAAAGACCCGCCTTAAATTAACCCTGTACCGATTTTCAAAATTAAATACACATACATGACATTCGCCACAGTTCTAGTGTTAAATAGGCTATTGGTGTCCGGGACACTGTGAGCCCGAAGGCTGTATGAAACAGTGAGATGTAGAACGTAGGCTATTTGAAAGGTAAACAGACAGTTAATGACCCAAACGCAAACGCAAAACTGTCTGCTTTTTTTTTTTTTACACAAAAAGCAATGGCTAGACCACAGAACAACGGTCAGACATCGGTTCAACACAGCGACTGATATTTTTTTGTTGACAAAAAAATAACCATGGCGAAAATTAAGAAATGATTAAATCATAAATCCTCTTTAAAAATATGATTTTAACTTTAGGGGAAAAACCCAGAACCAGCTTCCCAGCACGTAATCCATCTCTTCGTCGTGATTAGTCATTTGGTATGTGTACGTGTACGTGTTTATTTGTATATAGAGCAGGGAAGCAAGATCCGATCACAAGTGGTCACTCAAGACGCATGTGGAGACGGATTCTAATGCTAGGTGTGAACTGACGTACTTAGAGCTGTCCACTTGTGATCGGATTGGATCAAGACGCATGTTAATGCCGGTGTGAACAGGGCCATAATGTAACACAAGACCGTCACCTTTTCTCCAAATTTCACTAACAGCTACAGAACACAGAATTTGAATTCCTTTCCTTCAAGCTTTGGCTAGGAATGCTGATGAATATGCATACTCTGAATGTTTACTGCACAAAAAAAGGTGCAGAGCATGATGGGATATCAGGCTGAGCTCATACCTGCTCCTCTGTCTTCAGATCCCCAAACTCCTTGAGGAAAGTGTTCTCAGAGGGGAACCGCGATGGCTCCAGGAAGTGCAGCAGGCTGAAGAGTTCTTCTACTGTGTTCTGAAGAGGAGTGCCTGTAAGAAGAACTTTATGTTCCTGGATCAGGGTCAGAGAAAGAGACACAGAGAGAGACAAAAAGACAGAGACATAGAGACGGAGAAAGAAATGTTTTACAACTTGCATCTTATCACAAGAGACAACCACCTGATATGCCTACAAGATATGATGACAATGCATTGTGAAGTAGGTGTGAAAGACATGGATGTGCTGTCACCAGCAGCACATTTGCCTGCATATTGTTGTATACTCAATTTTTTAAGCTTTATTAAATGAGGTTATTTTTGTTTCTAATGGTGATGGAAGAATTACCAGATATGGTTCAGGTGTTAAGTAAAAGAGACAAGCCATGGGGCATTATTAAAAATAATCCTCAATGTTGCAATGCTGGGCACGTTTTTCCAAACACTTGGCTGTGGAACAAAGACTGTGAAAACGTTGAGTTCTTTCACACTACCATGATTATGTTATGTATTACCTCACCTGACTCAAACGATAATGGATGTTAACCACAAGACTACAAATGAGTTACAGACATATTCACCATGAAATTAATACCTGGGAATGAATGAAACAATCACTGTTTACTTTCAAGCACATCACCTATACAGTCATGCATTTACGGAATGTAAAAAGAAAAAAAAAAAAAAAGAACATACATCAAGCGAGACTCTGCAACCACCATAACCACCATTAAGGGTAGTGAGATGTATGTATAAGATGATGTTTTGTTAAATTTTGTCAAGTCTTGCCCTATAAAATCTGATTCATGCATTTAGGAAGTTGCTAACGTCCCCTTGGGGATTACTGAAATGATAGATATCTATACTCTTTAACTTCAGTCCTTCAGGGACAAATATGAGCCATTTCAGCTGATCTTGGATGCTTAACTCTACACTATTATTTATATGGAGATCACCCATTCTGTTTTTAGGCAGAAATATGTCACACTGTCTGTTAATTGACCACAGAACACGTACCAGGCTCATGAGCTTGAAGCCCTCCAGCAGCTTGCAGTTCTTGTTCTTGAGGCGGTGGGCCTCATCGATGATGACACAGCGCCACTCAATCGCATTCAGCTCGGGGCAGCCGCCCAGTATCATCTCAAATGTGGTGATTACGGCCTGGAATTTGTATGCCCCGCTGATCATACGGCCCTGTCATTAACAGAGAAGTGCATATGAGCATAGATTCACAGACACAAACCAAACAAGCCTCATTTAAATCTGTTCACCTTTTGTACACTTCTGTGATAAACCAAGAAGATAACACGAATTAACAGAAAAAAAACATGAACTAACCAAATACCTAATACCGCACTACTGCATACAGTAAACTGTTTGCTTTTGTTTTACACCATATAATGTGATTAATGGTCAACACTCTCCAGTTTCCTGGCCATGTCTTCAGATGGCATGCACTGCAGAGTCACTTGTTGTTACATTAAGTGGACAGGCTGACAGTGCGCACACTGAATGGGATGGACCATCCAAATGATTAGTCGCCTGATGCTGTAACATACCTAAACCTCTCTTTGATCCCTCCAGCTGTGTGCACTGTCAAAAAGAGCCTACAGAGGACGGGGTGACAGTACAGCCTTGCTGTGATCCAGCCTGGTGGCTGTTGTTCTTTCTAGGCGCATCTATTTGCATACATCCAAAAACTGCTGTCATGACAGATCATAGCCTGCGTGTGCGCCTGGGCTTGTAACAGAGTGCCTCAGGTGTCTGCCTGATAAGCCTCATGGAAGGCACTGAAACTCTCTCTCTCTCTCTCTCTCAAAATCTCTCATTCTGCAATGATAGCAATGGTACTGCTCTACAGACTCAATATAGAGAACTGGAACAGCAGTGCCATGAATAATGTCACACCTGCAGGTCTCTGAAGTACATCTCGTACTGCTGCAGCATCTGCCGGCTGACCATGCTGCCATGGTACACGATGATGTGGAGGTGCGTCCAGGTGCGGAACTCGCGCTCCCAGTTGGTGATGGTGGAGAGTGGGGCGATGATGAGGAAGGGGCCCTTGATTCCCGCGCGGTGGATCTCCTCCAGGAATGTGATGGACTGGATGGTTTTTCCCAGGCCCATTTCATCAGCCAGGATGCAATTTCGTCTATGGGGGCAGAGAAAATTATCACATGGATCAAGCAGAATCTAGGGAAGATGCATACCTGACCCCCACTGTTATTTGTGAATGGCTATTTGAGTCTGACTGTTTTTTAACCTGAAGGGACAGACCATTTAGCCTGGGGCAACTGCTTTTCACACTACAATTTAACACTCACTGATACTCAGTGAAAGCCTTTTAGCATCAATGCTAAAAACAAGCCCTCCCACCTACCTCTCTTCTTATGAACACAAGCAGCACAAGTGCATTATGGGGTAGGCAAGACTCTGACATGGGAATAAAAGCTCTTCTCCACAGGCATGAGCCGTATCAAATAGACCCTGTGTTCCAGAGAGGGCTTTTTAATTTAACAAGTCTTGACATTAATTGCAATGTGCAGTTATTCCCATTTCACAACTTCACTGCTGGTTTCCTTGGCAGTTGTCCAGATTGGACACAGCAATGTGCTTCATATTTCACGAATACACCCTCAGTCAATACACACACACACACACATACACACATACACACATACACACATACACACACACACACACACACACACTACAGAAAGGGCTAGGAACAATTTTCCAAACCACTTAGCAGCAGCTGGTGACTTAGGGAGATTGAGTTTTGTTTTTTCTTTTTTGGAAAGTTTTTAGAACAGATAACATCTCGGCAAGTTGTGCTGCTAGTGCATAGGGTTACCCAGCATTCTATCTACATAGGCCATCCATCTGTGTAACACACCTCCTTCACAGCTGTATTTCCCTACCTACATCAGAAATGCCAGATACAAAACTGAGGGGCTGAATCCACAGACATCATTTAACTTGCACAAGTGCATACGTTTCCTGGCAATACCATTAACAATGGTATAATATAACAATGGTATAATTCAAAGCAGTGGCACTTTGAATCTACATGTCCTCAGCAAACCAGAAGCTGAGCTTGAAAGGAGGTGTGTAGCCATTCAGAAGAGCAATCTATGAACTCCCAGGTGAATAGTCATTTCATTAACAGATTTGTGAACAATACGAGCTTCATCCATAAATGCAGCATCTTCATTGCTCCCTCTGTGGTACATAATTTCAATGACAGCTGAACATGAAGTGATGCTATTGACATTTTTGACAGTTTATCAAGGCCCATCTTGGTATCCACTCTATTGAACCACAAATGCTGCACTGTTATTGTAGAAAACGGGAAGCGAGAAGAAGTGTAACCAAAGAAATCAGACGTGGATTAGGCTTGGGGTGTTATCCAGAGTAGATCAGTGAGTCTGAACATTGCGTCTGTCAGACAGACATGTTCAAGGAATTGAACAATACAATGAATGGATGCATGGCAAGTGGCCAGACATTTCTGTATACTTTGAGCCAATATTAAATGGAGTCTAATTTCCATTGACAGCAATTAGCCCTCGGAAAAGCAAGCGTGTCGAATAGCACTAATACAGACTAGGAATTTTCACCTTCATGGGACACTAAATCTCAAAAACATTTTCAAGTGTGAAAATCTATAGAAAATACAACAAAATCACAAATTTATTCAAAATGTTGGATTTGTATATTACACAAATGTTTCAAACAAGTCCCCCTGCATAAAGAAGTGAGGTAAAAACCATCTGAATCCAACCTCTGAACAGAGCACAACATATGAGCAATTAAATATACCCTCCTCTCTGTATTTAAATAACAGGCTGGAACAGAATATCTTTCAGTGTGTCAGGCGAGTTGGGGCAGACAGGCTGTCAGGGTAATGCTTCAACAGTGCATGCTGTGTGCTGGTTAGCAGTCTAATGCCATCGCCCATGTTTATACTGCATGTGAAAGGTTATTCCCAGTGCACTGAAAGACCAGGCTGTTAAGTGTGCTGTGTCTGGCCAGTCCTGTGGTCACTGACCTGTTATACCAGTTGAAGAGCAGCCAGTTCACTCCCTCCAGCTGGTAGTCCCTGAGGCTGTTGCCATTGCGGTATTGCCGTGACTGTTCCCTCTTTTTCCAGTGACTAGCTGGGGGTCGCTCCTGTGTTCGAACGAGATAAAGATGGAAGGGAGGGAGGAAAGCAGTAAACAAAGGGGAGAGTTTATTTAGGCAACCAGACAGCTATTTACAAACATATATACACAATTGGAAAAACAGGCATAGTTACCTGTTGTTTCCTCACAGGCCAACCAAATTAATACTACATATAGCCCTGCACTTCAACATAGAGCGAAACTGAGAGGGAAAGACAGCCACTCACCACTCTGCGGGAGTCTGGCTGGGCTGCCTGCAGCTGCTCAAACTCCTCAATCTTGCTCTGGTCCACATCTTCTTTGAGTTCCCAGGTGCTGTCCTCATAAGGCAGGGAGCACCACTTCACTAGGTAATACACCACAGGCTGCAGGTACATACAAGCACACAAAGAGAGACAGAGAGTCACAAGGTTCTCCCAGGTTGAATGAATTACCTCAAATCATCAAAAGCTTAACTGGTACAGGGTTTGGATGTCAGTTTCAGCGGTCCTTCCGTCACTGTTCTCCATGTCAAGAGGCAGAGTTTTAATAACCTTCTGGTGTGTTTCAGGGTGACAGAAGGTAAAGCAGATGAGTCTTGTCAAGGTGGTACCACTACCTCCTTACAATATGAGAAGGGCTTGTGGCTTGGAACACAGAAATTTTGTGGGGTTTTCTTGGCTGTAAATTTACAGCACACATAGAGTACCTGTCAAAAGTTTGGACACACCTGGTTAAGGTGCTTTCACATGCATTCACAGACATTTTGATCTAAAGACTTATGCTTAAATGCTTGAAATTTGTTTCTTAGACAAATATAAATAGTGAGGTCGATGCCTATGTATGAATTTCGGAAAAAAAAAAAAAAAAAAACAATTTTAAAACATATTTTTGGCTACTTTGAAGAATCTAAAATCTAGGATTTTTGTTTATATTTTAGACATTTGTTTAACACTTTTTTGATCACTACATAATTACATTTGTTATTTCATAATTTTGATGGCTTTACTGTCTAAAATGATGTCTAAAATGTGGAAAATAGCAAAAATAAAGAAAAACCCTTCTTTGAGTAGATGTGTCCAAACTTTTGACTGGTGCTGTCCATGATGATGTAGCTGGAGAGGGAACAAATATTTGTGCACTACTACAATTAAGCTTTAGTTTTGTAATATAGTGAAAGCACTGCTTTATCATGTCAGTGCTAGGGCTGTATCGAATGCCATTTTTTGTCAGTCAAATTTTAGCCAACCTTTTTCAAACAAAGCTTTGCATGCCTGTGACGTGACGTCGTTGTTTTGGCCTGTTGCTTCGGCATTTCGTAAGTGACCAAATGAATGTAACAAACAGTTCTGTTAACAAAAGTTCAACCAGCATTTGCTTTAGTGTAAGGAATTATTCCTGTGCGATTTCATGACACATAATTCATTCTGTAAACTGCTGACTCACAGAATGTATTGAACCAAAGCACTTTCGTGCACATTCAGTAATATAGCCTATGAACATAATTTTGTACTTAAGCAAAACACTGATGTCTACGAAAGTTCAAGCAGCCTTTGCTTTTGTGGATGGAATGCCTTCTGTAACTGCGGAGTCACGGAATATATTGTGCTAAATCCCTTTCGTGCACATCATACTTTCAGTAATATAGCAAAACAGTTAAGTGAACAAAATGAACATTCGATGGCACGGAATGATGATAGTACAGCGCATTCTGCATTTCGTGCCTAAAAAGCATAAATGCTAGCCTGGGACATCTATGACGTGAACAGAACTACTTTTGTCTACAAAATGAATTTCTTTTGTCCACAAAATGAAAAGCACAACGGTCAATTCGGGGCACGACAGGAATCATCTGTTTTTTTTTCTGTGCATGAAAGTATGTGCTCTCTTCAGTATTTCGTTTCACAGTGCTAACGCGTTTGTGTTTTTCGTGGACAAAACGCGTTACGTGTTACATGGTTTGGTAATGAATTTATGCGTTTCGTAGCACAGAAACACAGAAGCACAGAAGTCATTTCGTCTACACTTGGCGGCACCCCACAGTTTATTGGCAAAATTGTTTATGTTCAATGATAATAAAAAGTAGGCCGCTTTAACATCTAAATTTCTTGTATTACAGTAGCAATAACCTTAAAACTGCAACTGAGCACCCATCCTAATAATCGAATGCTTAATTTCACAATCGAATGCCGATTCAATGAACGATTACCTCTCCAGTGTTCTTGTCCTCACAGCAAGACACTTCCAGCACTCTGTCCACCTCCACATAATCAGGGTTAAAGGGATCTTCTTCCATCTGAAAATCAGGAGTAGACAACCAGTCTTAGCTCTTTTGCTGCAAGTGTGAGACTGTGCACGATATACAGTCATCTCTGCAGCCACAGGTGAGAGTGAGATTAAGTATCGTAAGTGTGCACCATCACTAAGAACACGCAAACACTCAGACACATGCTTGCACGCACACATGCACACGCACGCACAGACACACATGCACACACACAAACACACACACACACACACACACACACACACACATATAATCCATTACATCTGCAAAGAGGTGTGCTCTTTGTGCTTGTTTAATCTTGAAGCGTTTGATCTTCTGTTGGATCCTTTTGTCCCTCTCCAGCTGTTGCTCTGTGGCCCACTCGCAATGAAGATAGGAGCTGACACAGGGCAGGGAGAGACAAATTAATTTCAAATAAATGCGAGGATGTGTTCATCCTTGTCAGGAGTTTAGAACTGTATGACATGCGAGCCATATACTACCTTATGAAATAGATAAATCAATACTGTACACCTTTACTTTATGGAGTGAATGTTACAAAAACAGACTGCAGCACTGCAGAACGCCAGCTGTGTCAGGCCTATCACCTTTGAGGAAAAGAGAGAATATGGTTCTCTCATACTCTTGATTTCAAACCCATAAACAGCCCAGCTCTGCTGCTAGACAGTGCGAGTGTTGCTCAGGATGCTTTAAATCAGAGGCTTGTTAAAATACTGGTCACGCATAGGCAAGCATAGACAGGCTAATGACTTTAGATCTTTTATTAAAAAAAAAAAAAAGACAAAGTTTATAGCCCTTCAGTTAACCAAGAAAGAACAAGGAATATTGAAACACTATGCACCTGTATATTACAAAAAGTAATGCTTACTAGTTCTTGTATTTTACGAAGAATTCCTCAACTTCGACCGCAACTCCCGGAGAGACCTACAGGAGAGAAGCAGCGTTTTATATGATGACAAAAAAGGCAAAACCAAGCCCAGAAAACAGAAGCATAATGAAGGTGTGTTTCACAACAGTCTTAAGCAGATGCAGTTATTACCTCCTTCTTCACCAGGCGTGATGACATGATTTTATCAACAACAGCAGCATCTTCCTCAGTGGGGTTCTCCTACAGGAAAGGTGAATGGAAATGTGAAACAAAGCACAGAAACACCTTTAAACTTTAATAAGGAACTGGTGCAACTGGTATAAGAGTTTTTACTAATGTGAAAGAGGAATGGAAAAGCATTGCTTTATACATTGTCAAATTATTTGCTGTTGTCAGTTACAGTTACAGTTACTGTTACAGTTTGCCTAATGAGAAAACCGTAAGATTACTAGTCCTGGAATTACTAGTCCCTATGGAGACTTTAAGTTTTTAAGTTGCACTACTGTGATGGCTGCTGCATGTGAGGCCTGCGCTCACCACAAACAGCTGCATCTCCGACTCTTTGCGGGGGTCTGCCGTTGCTTTCTTAGCCTTGACAACCACCCTCATCTCCTCGTCAGACACCCTGGACTCCCCGTCCTCCACATACTTCTTTCTCTTGACCTGCCGATTGGATCTTCTCTTCTGTGTGGGTGACAAAGAGCTGTCATTATCATCTGGACAGGTCAGGTGAAGGCAGCATGACATGAGCCCCGCTAGCTGAATGAGAACACATTCATTAAAGAGACCAGGTGTGAGGTGTGAAGACAGCAAGCTGACCTGTGGTCTTCCCACTTCTACTGCTCTTTACACCACATTCACTGAGGAGGTGATTGTCCAGTTATTAGTTAAACAGACATCCATTCTGATGCAACACCCAACAATGCACTGGTGTGGCTTCTCTAACAATGACTTCAGGCCTACTGTAATGAGAAGATTTTCACACTGCACTACAGTCTCAGATTAATCTTTGTGCAGTCTCGTACCCGTGTCCGTAAGGGGCTGCTGTTGGGAATGACAGCAGAATATCGTCCTGAATTATGATAATAACCATAATCATCATCATCGTCATCATCATCATCATTATCATAATTACCAGTAAAAATCAATCAATGTATTTGGGAGACACTTTCATGCATCATGACTTCAAGGACTTGACACGATTAATTTACAATGAAACAGATGCACAAAAATGTCAGTGCATTAAAAGACAAAGTGCACATAAGCGTATGACACGGTGATTGGCAAAGCCTTGACAAAATCACTTGGCTGTTAACAGCTATCAAAGCTTCTGGCATGCCATTTATTCTAGGGACTCAACCTAAATGAGTCATCATCTGGATGACTTAATTAAGGCTGGGATGATATTCAACAAGGATAATTATAACTTCATAGGCAGACAGAGGTGATCACAAGTGTCGAGACAAGTCATATGTACTTACTCTGCGAGATGACTGTATCTCTTTACTTCATATTCTCACCATGTTATGAGCCTCTCTGTAGCCATGTGCCTCTCTGTAGCCTCTTATACATCACCTATTCTTCCAGAATGCATTCCTCTCTGGAAGCACACATGTATATCAACACATTGATGTTACGATCCTGGTAAGACAGTCTCACCAAGTCGTCCTCCTTGGACGAGCGTCGAGGGGGTGGTTCGTCCTCTGAAAGCTCCTCTGATGATTCGTTCTTCCGTTTTTTCTTCTTGCCCAGTTTGATGACAATTTTCCTAGAGTCAAAATTGGAGAATTTGTCATAAGGAACGCAAATAATAATAAAACACATCCATCTTCTCTGTTAACATTCTTTCCAAACCTCCACAGAAAATATCATCACTTCTCTTAAGGTTATGAACACAATTAAACCAATGAGGGTAAGATACACTATATGGCCAAAAGTATGTGGACACCCCACCTAATTATTGAGTTCAGGTGTTTCAGCCACACCGCCTATCCTCTGTTGAACCACTTACTACAGAGTTCCAAACTGTCTCTGGTTGCAACATCAGCACAAGAACTGTGCGTCGGGAGCTTCATGAAATGGGTTTCCATGGCCAAGCAGCTGCACACAAGCGCAACATCACTATGCGCAATGCCAAGCAATGGCTGGAATGGTGCAAAGCACGCCACTACTGGACTCTGGAGCAGTGGAAACACGTCCTCTGTAGTGATGAATCACGCTTCACTATCTGGCAGTCTGATGGATGTATCTGGGTTTGGCGGATGCCAGGAGAGCGCTGCCTGCTGGAATGCACAGTGCCTACTGTAAAGATTGGTGGAGGAGGGATAATGGTCTGGGGCTGTTTTTCAGGGTTTGGGCTAGGCCCCTTAGTTCCAGTGAAGGGTAACATTAATGCTGCAGCATACAAAGACATTTTAGGCAATTGTATGCTTCCAACTTTGTGGCAACAGTTTGGGGAAGGCCCTTTCCTGTTCCAGCATGACTGTGCCCCTGTTCACAAAGCAATGTCAATAAAGACATGGTTTGACGAGTTTGGTGTGTAGGAACTCCAATTGCCTGCACCGAGCCCTGACCTCAACCCCACTGAACACCTTTGGGATGAATTAGAACGCTGATTGCAAGCCAGGCCTTCTCATCCAACACCAGTGCCTGACCTCATAAATGCTCTTTCGGCTGAATGGACACAAATTCCCACATTCCAAAATCCTGTGGAAAGCCTTCACAGAAGAGTGGAAGCTGTTATAGCTGCAGGGGGGGGGGGGGGGGGCAACTCCATATGAATGAATGAATAAATGAAAAAAATGAATAAATGTAAATATTAATGCCCATGGTTTTGGAATGGGATGTCCAATAAGCTCATATAGGTGTGATGGTCAGGAGTCCACATACTTTTGGCCATATAGTGTATTTCAAACATTGAGCTCAAATCTCAAACAAAATTAGTCAATTGCCACATAAATGTAATATTTGATCCAAATGAAAATGTTGATGACCAGTTCTGTTTTAATCCCACATGTGCTAATGTGGAAGCCAATCACACTGTGAAGAACAGGCTATGTCAGTTCCACACACTGACCAGTAACAGCCTAGGTAGGCCTGCTGTACTGGAGCAAATTGCATTCACAAAGGCAGACAACCCATGCTTCACCATCATCCTGCACATACACTGCAAGAACGATGGTTAAATGGCTATGTCAGAATGCAGAAACGAGACCTTGATGCTATGTGGTAGCAGATGGCCAGAGTGTCTCCTGCATCAAATGGCAGCTGAACAGTATCCGTCATCCTGTCAGAGTGGGACTGTGTTCTGTATCTTAGAGTTATGGCAGCCCCTGTCTTCCCAGGACTGTTTGAGGTTTTATTCAGTGTTTTTATCACCATGGAGTTTGCACAGGGTAGGGTCAGCAGCCTTCTCCCAGCTCCACACCAGGGTCAAAAGGTACAGTGGAAGCAGCTTAAACAGACAGCTCTGGTACTAACACACTAGACACACAAAGTTGCTGACAGTTTATGGGCCTACAGGAACAATGGAACTTATGAACTATGCTAGCACTCACAAAGTCTGGAGAATCTCTCCCTCTCACAGTTTACTGATGCCTAATTTATTCAGCAAATGCAAGCTGATTGCCATGACACAGTTTTACAGTCCTGAGTCAAGGCCCAGAACCTTTGATTTAAAGCCTTGCCCTCGACCAATGGAATCTAAATACTTAATTGCTACACAACATCTACTAGGGATCTGCAGGTGTCCTTGGAGGTCTCCCGCTCAGTAGACTGAAAAATGTGAAGGCTGATGCAGCTGGTTTGTATTCTGGACTCTGACATAGTTGGCAGCCAGTGTGAGAGAGAGGCAGTGTTTGTTTGCAAGAGAGCTGTGAATATACTCCATGTGCATGGGAAATATGAATGGTGTATGCAGGCAGGCACTATGTGTCTGTGTGTGTGAGAGAGAGAAACTTGTATGGTGCTGAGGTGGTAGGCCCCTTCTCCTGGAAGTGCCCCAGGACTCCAGTGCTTTATTGGATCCAGAGAGTAGCAGTCAATCTGGCCAACAGCCAAGCTGTAGACACCTATCATAGTCCCGTCACTCCCTTCCGCTCATCTGTATACATTTTACTCACATTTCAGTTTCAAAATTACCCACAAACCACTGCATCAAGCAGGTTTCACCAATCTAAACATCTGTTATGTACTGGGCCAAGCCCATTATATAAAGTTACAACACAGCACTGTGTCTGCTGACTTTTTTCTAAAAACCTATCATTTTATAAAGGGAATCAAAAATTCAAAGCAAGCTAAGAACAGTTACAGTATGAAAGATCTCAACTGCCTACACTTCCACTTATCAAACAACCACTGACACAACAGAAAAACTTATGGCCTACTTGTGTTTGGTCTTTGTGTGTGTGTGTGTGTGTGTGTGTGTGTAAGCACTCTAATTCGCTCTCTCTCACACATACGCACATGCACACACACACGTGCATGCACACACGCATGCGCATGCTTGCACACACACACACACACACACACACACACACACACACACACACACACACAGGCACACACAGACACACACACACAGACACACAATGCTATGACTAAGATGTCCCTTGAATGTAATGCAGGTGGCTGTGATTTCCACAGTCAAGACAAGCACATAAGAAGTAGGTGAAGTGACAGGAGTTCTGCCTCCAGTTATCAAAGCACATACAGCAGAAAGCCAGACCTAATGTTACCGCAGTAAAACATCTTTGATTACACTTGCTGTTCTGCAATCCACTCCCACCTGCCCTCAAACACTGCATTCTGTGAACCAATACATTGTCCCGCACCTAATTAAGAGAACAAACAAAGCAATGGGCAGGAGTGTAGCATAGTGGTTAAGGAACAGGACTCGTAACCGAAAGGTTGCCGGTTCGATCCCCGCTGGGACACACCCTTGGGCAAGGTACTTAACCCTCAATTGCCTCAGTAAATATCCAGCTGTATAAATGGATAACATTGTAAAGAACTGTAACCTATGTAAGTCGCTTTGGATAAAAGCGTCTGCTAAATGAATAAATGTAAATGTAAAAATTCAACATTAAAAATATAAATGTGATAACCTAAATTTATGTCTGAGGCTGCATGACTCCCAAGCTTAACAACCAATCTGGTCCAGTCAGTCCTGGCTTGGTTCCATCAGTGGTGAGCACCTCTGGAAAGGACAGAAGCCTTGCTACAACGTGAAAGACTGAGCAGTCGCTTTAACCATCTTCATTTGGCCCTGCATCCATCACACAACAGATGATAGCCCTCTTGACACATCCTCTTAAACACATGACCTGAAGCTGCCTGGCAACGCGTCCAGAAGTGATATAAGCAGTGCGGGCTGTGGCAGTTGCATCACATCCTGTCAATGACACCACAGCTCACTCAGCTGTTCTTGATCTCAGAGAAGCAGCTTTGAAAGGAGAGGAGAGCACAGACATGGCTGTCTCAGAGGCTGCACTGTTACTGCTAGCCTTTTCAAATATGCACTGGGAGTTTAAATCTGCAGGCAGTTTTCACACAAGAGCTTTCCACTACATGTATGAAGAAGACAAAAATAGACCATTAGCTCATCGTGTCAGTGCGCTTTTGTGGAACACTTTTGTGGCTTCTTAGACCCTAGGTGCTCTTCATTACCAGTGCCCAAAGAAATACATTAAACTTTCACACCTCCACAACATTGACTTAACCCAAAAAAACAAACTTTCATTTGAATTCATGCTTATGTTTCCATCTACTACATCACAGGTGAGTGGTGCTTCTAAATATCATTCGAAGTGAATCAAACTTTTTTCTTTGCATTTTTTTTTCCAAAATCACCATTGACTATACAAAACAATGACCTGATCCCAAGACAGATTAGGGTAAGCTTTTAAAACTCACAATGTGCTAATTACACTGAGGTCTAAGTGCTTTCATGACTGTCCTACAGGTGTGACATCCCTGTACAGTATACAGGAGTAGTGCACTGCACAGTAATCCTGTTACCCCTTACTGGTTTACACCTAGTGTGGATCTGTGAAAACATCAACCATCGCCATCCCAGAACACCCTGCTCCATTTCCCAAGCACACTCCCCTGCAAAGTGCAGTGAGCCTCAAATGACCACCCCTGTGGTCCCCATTCCTTTTTCACTGTAGAAAGCAGGCTAAACCCAAGCCCTGGGGAGATGCTAGAAGAAGGCCCATGCTGCTGAGGACACATCAATCAACAGACTAATATGCACACTTAAATTTGGCGAGATCCCCCTGTAACCAAAACAGCATGATTTTGGTTACATGAGATTTCCATTCAGAGGCGATAGCTCTGAGAAACAGGGTGATTCCTTGGAAGATGTGCGGCCACTCCGCCTCCTCAGATTAGCATTACATGCAACGATCCTGTCCGATTCTTTGCCTCCAGCCACACTCCACTGGCCTGCCCTAGTTGGCAGGGCGCCTGCTGTTCCGTACTGTTGGAAATGTGCGTTGTGTCCCCTGTGCCATGTGAGTGATCAGGGTGTGACCACAGTGTGCATTTCAAGTTTGAAAAGAAATCTGATACAACCACAGATATTTGCACTTGACAGATTTGTCAGCTGTTTCCCTTACTGATATCTACAACTGTACTGAATGTTCACTGTAATGATATTTAAGCAGAATAAAAGTAGCCTGCTTGTATTACATGAGAAAATGACCCCCCATGACTCCCATTCCCACAATGACACTCTCACAAGCATAGCTGGTGTGATATATTCAGAACTTGGACCACTTACAGACAGAAGAGTGAAATTAGCATATACAACACTGTGGCAGGTTGTACAACATGACAAGGATCATGCAGTGATGACATGTGTCACAGGAAACACAGCTGTGCTGCTTGGTGGTGCAGCAAGGCAGACACTAGCAGCTTTCGTACTGTGACCAGTGCTGGCTGGGATACTGGTTCAAAACAGGCCCTGGCCAAGGTCAGACTCTGTCTGCTTTGCTTTTTTCATATTCCATATATGAGGGCACTGAACTCTATGATGTGGCTTTCAAAGACAGAGCAGTGTGGAAAAAGGTATTGGGTTATATACAAACACATATGCTTTTAATGTACGCTTTTCTTCCTGGAACATCCAGAATAAAAAATGTGACATGTGAATGCAGCACTCCCAATCCAGAGCACCCTCACAGCAAATTTGTTTTCACATTTCAAAACCAAATGCAGCCTACTCGGTTTCTTTTTGCTAGCATGAAAGTACCTACTGTGTCTGAATATGAATAGTGTGGTGGAACAAGTTCCATATCTAGCACTTCCACAGTAAACAGCTGTAAAATTCACCACAGCCCAACAGCACTTGGGATTCTGGACTATTTTGTTTATAGAACAGACTTGCTCTATCAGGGAAAAGCAGCTTGGGCTTTAGAGGCCACTTGGAAATAGTGCTGCAGCCTTCCCAATGCTATGCAAAAGCAAGATGCACCATACATAACTGACAGCTACCAGATGGATTATACACATTTAATACATTTCTTTTTTATATATGCACAACACACTTGCATCTGGCAGTTTAATTGCACAGAGATTTTTTAGCATTATGGTCGATTATCAGCTCATTTACATAAATTTCATCCAAGAACTGTGTGATCCACTGTAGGTAAAACAGCCCAGGATCTGCCCAGGAAACGCTGGAGGGAGCCATGTTTATGTTCTGCAGGTATGACTACTGTCACCGCCCATCACTGTCCCTGTGTGCTGCGGAGACACGCAGCCTCCCCCTCCCTGTGCCTTCATTTCTCCAGAAGCTATTAACCACAGAATCCTACCCCCCGTGCAGTGACAAGCAGGCCATCAGTATGCAGGGAGCACACGATGCAAGCTGGAGTAATGGCTCTCCCTGACGCTTAGCGGCCCTGCAGGAGGAGCGCAGAGGTGCGCATTAATATTTCATCAAGAAAAACAAGCCAGCGCCGCCCAGGGTGTAATATGGCATGAAACCTCCACAGAGCAGCGTTTACTCACGTGGCCTACATTATCTGGGACAGACGCAATCCCCTGTGCTGAAGTGGTGCACCTTTACATGACAGTGCCACTGTACACCTCTCCCACACGCAGGCAGAGATAGCCCTACATTATACTTTATTTCCTGCCGGGAAACAGCACAAAAGTCAAAATGTGATCAACCCACTATAAACAACTGGCATCATATCGTCTAACATCCTCTGCAGAACCCGGTGGCTCTGGACCGTTGTTTGATGCTGGGAGATTATTTCCCCGCAACTATAATTCTCCAGATGGCTCCTGAAGACAATATTTAGCCAATTTAATAAAGTAATGGACCAGCATGCCATCTTAGATTTCATTTTAAACTGTGTGACCCTCTGAGCACGCAGACCTCTCCCTGTTCATGTTTCGGGTCCTTAGTGTTCATGTGCACTAACTGCAGTGCACAGTAGTCCTCAGTTATGGGGTGAAATGTGGGCTTGAGGTCATGTAGCGAGCACACTGCACTCATATCAATCACAAAGGGATGGATGCGCCCAACCAAACAGCTCATCACAGCTGTCTGCAGGGACACAAGTATCGGTGTATGGTTGTGTGTGGGGGGTCATGCTGATTGCTGACATTAGGCCCTGATCATGTTACAGTGGGGCAGGCGCCAGACAGGATGGGCCACGGTTTGCCAAAGTGGCTTCTTCTGAGCAGGACTGTCTGTACACACCGGCCCTTAAAAAATACTTAAAAACACTTCCCATATGCTACAGAGGATGGCAATTCTAACACTAATATTTTAAACGGTGCATTGACTGAAATATTTGCATAACCACATTTGCAGAAACTTTACTTGCATGTGTGTAGTATGTGTTTGCATTGTATTTGGAATGGTATAGTCCTTAAGTCGTACATATTGCTTTGCACTTACAATTCAATCTAGGCACACATTTGTGATCTCAGCACTATGTTTGGCAGTGACACTTCATGTTCATGTGTGGTTAGTGGTGTCCTGTTTGTGCAACTTTTTTATGCCACTTTATTAAAAGCACCATGTAAGTTACTCTAGACAAGAACATCTGCTAAATGAGAATAATGTAACATAATGTAATGTAATGAAACTGACAGAGTACCCTCCAGACTTTTCTCATTGTAATGTACAGATCTATTCCTAAAACCACTGTCTGAACCTCACCACCATTAACATTTAGATATAACATTCATAAAAGCCATGTACTATGTTACACACAAGCTGTCTATGTAGATCTGCTCAATATTCAGACTCCTCAAATCAAAGTGTTTCTGTAACGGATTCTCATCCATAACTGGAGCCACACATGATTCTGCGCTACAGTCTGGGCTTAGTGTTTACATCTGAGCACATCCTGTGTATATCTCGACAAACAGCCTGCCTGTTGTGTGGTCACATGCTGACGCCAGCAGGCTAATTTACCTGAGACATGTCTGTATTATTCACTCAGAACTACCATGGTGTGACAAAATCTGACCGAGCAGAAATAATCACCAGTTCAAGCAAATACTTAACAGCTCCAACAGCTTTTGCACAAAAGAAAAATAATCGATCAAAAAACACTGTGCACCTTTTCTACCAGAAATATGAAGCAGCTGCATTCACCTACTGAACCCAGCGCCGCGATGCTACACCAATCTCCCTCCCCACCCCCCGCACTCCCTTGGCCTGAAAGCACCGTATTTCACAAGCCTCACTGACTGTGCGTGTGCACACACTCTCAGCACCCTGCACAAGCAGCCCACCAGTCACAGACAGCAGAGGCCTGGTGCCCCTGTGGCACTGAGTGACCTCCGCAAAGAGGAGACAGAATGATTCCCCCCTCGGGGCAGGGCTATCGCAACCAGACAAGAAGACCTTCCTTTTCCTGCTTTTCCAGAGACAGCGTGCTCTACTGCCACCATGGCATTTCAGACCTTCACTGGCTGTAATCAGCTCACACAGGAAGGATTTACACAAACAATGAAAGCACAGCACTCATTCTAACACCTTGAACTAAAACAGATAAGCAGCCGGTTACTGGAAGAATGACTCAGTTTTTACTGACAGTCTGACACAGCACTGTGCCCACACCACCTTTTTGGTATTTGCTTCATTTTGCTGAGGAGATTCACTACTACCCCAGAGGGATAACTAGGCCATTGCAATAGATGCCCTTGCAAGGCTAAAGCACCAATGATGCTGATCCGACAAGGATTTTCAGGATCACAGCACTCATTGTAGACAGAGGGGAAGCACACTAACAATCCACCTGAAAACCTGCTGGGCCCTACACATAGCTGCATCTGGCATTACACTCTAGACCAATTTAAGCCATGTGTTGCAGAAACCAGGAGGCCACCTTAATTGTTGTAAGTCATGAATCTTATAATTTATTAAGTCCTTAATCTATCAGGGCATATACCTTATTCCCAGACTCAGGTCAAATCAGAACACGGCACAGAATCAGATCAATGCTACTACAGTCCCAAGGGTGTGGTGGGCATTTGTATTACTAGTATCAGATCAAAAACAAAGCATAAGAATAACTCAAAAACATTTCCGTAATCACAGAACAGTAAACACAGCTGATCAAAGAACACTTACATGTCTAGTGCACATTCACCTATTTGCTGCTACAGCTTTTTAGCAGCCCATGGCAGAGTAGCACTTACCCAATCTTGGGCCTCTGTTTGGCCTTGGCAGGGGGTATGATCCTGGCCTTCTTGGAGGCCTTCTCCTTGGCCTGGGCCTTGCTGCTGTGGTGCGTCCTGCGCTCCGGTGAGCGGAAACTCTCTGGGCTCATGACCCGCGGGATGTTCTTCTGGCCCCTCTCCCGGGCCTTGGCGATGGCCTCTGAGATGATCCGGTTGGCTTTCTCCTGCTTGTCCTCTGGCACCATCTCCATCAGCTGCTTCTTCTGCAGCCTCTTTTCAGAGGAGGAGGGGGAGGAGGAGGAGGAAGAGGAGGAGGACGATGAGGATGATGAAGATGATGATGAGCTGCTCTTCATCGTCAGGCTGAGGACCCGTGGGTGGTTACTGGAACCATTAGTGTTCTTACGGGGCTAAGGAAGGAGAGGAGAGATATACAATCACTACAAATACATCCCTGTCATCACACTACATACAGAGTATATTTAGTATACAGAATAACTTCTTTTCAACTCTGTGGATTTATGAAATCTCAAAGTCATAACAGAGGTTACATCTTCTAATCCTTTTTAATATTTGCTTGGTCTGACATTTAGAATTAAAATACCTTCATGTTTTACACATATTAGAAGCTGACTGTATGACTTGCTTTAGAGGGCCAATAGTAAAACAAGCAAAACATGCTGACAGACGAGCGAAGAAACCTTGCATCACCCATCTCCTGTGTCAACACTTGAGCTGTCACTCAGTTGCTCCCAATTTACCTTACTTTTTTAGCCTTAGGCAATTTATCTACCAATTAGCCACATCACTGCATGCACATCAGTTTGGTACCAAATGCTATGTAGGCTTACTCTATAAATGCTGTCCACTGTCAACTGTTAAACATGTAGTTCTCTATAAATTTGGATCCATACTGACTGAGCAAATAAAAGAGGTTTATAAATTTACACCTCTATGTAGATCAGGAATTTCTGAAAACCTGAAAACCTAATTCATTTGATGGGTTAGGTTCACAGAAATTATGATCTGTCCAGCAAAAGATGAGAGAGATGACATATTAAAATGTTGTGAAATAAACGTATTTGTGACAGCGAGATGCCACAGCAAGCTGCCATTAAAAATGAAGAGAAGCTGTCACACCAGTCAAAGCCAGCATCCATTGATTTTCTCTCACAGCTTTAGAGAAAGAAATACCACTTTTTACAGTAACACACACACACACACACACACACACACAATGGTGTTTTCAAATCTCTGATCTGTACACTTGACCAACACACAGGACTCCCGCTTCTCCTCTCCAACCAGTGATAGTGGTCTTTTCTACAGTAGTCCAGATTGACAGGTACAGCACCACAATCAACATCAATAACGCAGAACACAGCAAAAGGGAAAGGAAAAAAAATGGATAACACCACATAAAAGTATAAAAAATGAAATTCACAACTATATGAAAACACTCATGCTTCACACTGTGATATACTGTCCCACGTCAACCCCTTGAAATGCAGCCTTGGACTATATTTTTCCCCAGTCTGAAAGCTTTGCAAATACATGACCATGCCAAGGCCAGTTGCTATCCTGCATGCTAAATAAAGAGAATCAACTAGAAGCACGGAAACAAAAGGGGGTAGGGGGATGGAATAAATAGCAATTCATTTGGATGATAAACAAGAACTCTATTACGTTTTTTCACGTGTGCCTTACCAAGGCTATGAGGGAAAATTACTCCCCAGCACTGGAATAGTCTCATTAATCCACTTCAAGTTTATTGGGAAAAAAAAAAACAAGCTGGAGAACAGGAAAGTGGATACAAACAAACCAAATTAAATGCCCTACAGATTTGTGCTACATCTATAAATAAATAGAAAGGCTTGGAGCACTGTGGTGATATGAAGCTCTTTGCCACCACAACCTCCAATGAAAGCATTCACAGACAATACAGCGGAAGGTACTGGGAACGTGTTTGGAGTGGCTCACTTTGCTGCCTCATGTAGTGGCCTCTTAGGTGACTAATGTTTAGAGCACATGTGAGACCCTGCCGACGCAAACACAGAGCCACTGCTGCATTGGAAGGGGGGTGGGGGGGGTGGGGGCAGTGAGAGGGAGAGAGCGTGAGAGGGACAGAGAGAGAGGGAGTGAATGAGATGGGGAGTGGGAGCATCTAAGTAAAAAGGGGAAAGGAGTAAAGCGAGCAAACGAATTGTGCCACTTTAAGGCCTGCTGCAGCTGAATGATATTAAAATAGAAAAGAAAAATAGCAGTTACAAGATGGCGATGCAGAGGCTGCAGTGTGAGGCAGTAGCAGAGAGGGGTTTGATTCCTGTCAGCCCTTCAGCCCCCCCTCCCCGCTCCCTCCCTTAAGGCTGCCCGCGTGTCTCACTTACCCTTCCTCTTGGCCTCTTCACTGAAGACATGTTTTTTTTCCCCCTCAGCAGCCTAACAAAAGCCTTGCCCTTTTCACCGGGATTTTTTCCTCTCTCACTCCTGCTGTCTCTCCTTCCACTGCTTCTTCCAAACCCGATCTCTCCCCCCCCTCCCCCCCACCCTACCCCCAACACAGCAACTGCTACCAGCAGTCCCTCTTCGTTCTCGTCCTCCTCCTCCCCTAGCAGGCTGGGCTCAGGGGGAAAGCATTGGGAAGTGACGGCTGATCCCGGTTCAGTCGGAGGTGTGAGAGCAGAGGTGCGTGGCTGCACTGGGAGCTCTCATTCTGCTGTTTTTAGCTGGGTCTCCCTGGCAGTCCGATGCTATTCCTACCTCCCTCAAACACCAATCTCTTTTTCCTTCTCCTCCTTGCCTCTTCCTCTCACATCCCAGGCTAAGGTAGGTTCCTATGTGTATAAAAGGGTTTTGTACTAGCGTGGTTGGTTGGTTTGCTTTTCTCCACTTTTTCTTCCTCCTCTTCCCTCTCTCCCCTCCCCTTTCCCTGGCTGAGGAGTGTGCTGAGAGTGCGAGCTTCCGACAGAGCGGCGGAAAATGAAAGCACAAAGCAGCAAAATGCATCAGCATGAATATTAGAGATGTCGTTAAAATCCACTCGTTTTTCTCTCTCTCTCTCTCTCGCTCACTCTCTCTCTCTTTCTTTCACTCACATTTTTTGTGAGCTAGAAGACCAGCAGATGGTGCTAGTAGTTATTACATTAACTTTCACAATTTTAACTCTAAAAGCACTGGATTTCATCAACCCCAAATCAAACCTACCTGATGTAATCTATGTTTTTGTTAAGCACCATATAAACTATACAATATTTTCTAACATATAATTCTGAATACATAAACCTACCACTCAAGAGCAGTGGTTGTAAACTTTCAGAACAGCTACTAATATAACGAATATACACCCTACATCCAATTTAAAAATAACTAGCAAAGACACCATATTCGCTGAGGAGTTAAATTCCAAATCCACAGTTAAATCATGTGCAGTCTATGACAGCAGCCAGGTATCACAAATAAGCCACTGAAATGACCTTTCAGTCAGTGTGTTTCTAAGAAACAGTCCTGGTTCAAAGGACAAAAGTCCTGTCAATAAATGAAAGACCCATCAATCCTGCTAGAGTCCCTGTGGAGGGAATTCTTTATGATGTTCAGCCTCCTTCAAATGTGAAGTGCCACCATATGGTGCAAGGGATGGGGAGGAACCACAAAAAACCTCCTTGCACTTGAAATTGGTGCATTCCCCCCCATGTAACCTGAGGGGCTTTCACCAGTACCTGACTGTGTCTCAGTCCACAGTGTCTGGGTTCTGAGAGGTCACATCACTGAAATCCCATTCAGCAAAGCAGATCAAAGCAGAAAATCACTCCTGGTCCCTTTCACATGAGGTAGGTATGAAGCCTGGATTTTACATCTCTTTCAGAGCATGGTTACCATATAATCACATGCTGCTGAAAAGGTACTGTAACATACTGCGGAATGACAGTCTGTGACAATGACATATAACAGTCATTATTAAGAATCTGAGACCCGTGAACACAGATAATGTCTAAATGAACACCGTGCTCCATGAAGAAGGTACATTGCTGTGCAGCCTGCTTAAGATTCCAAGGCTCCTAAGCAGTGGAACAGTGATTTACAGTCTCTGCTGCTGAGCGTTTCGGCGTCTCTCTCTGGGGAGTCTGCATGAGACGTAATAATTACTGAAGCAATAATCTACAACATATGCCCTCCCTGCTTGTGTGGAGGGGTGTATCCCTGCCACAGAGCCCCTTGCATCCACACTAGCTATTCAACCCCTCCTAGTTTGCTTCCATGGAAATCCATCCTCTCCACAGTCTCCACAGCAGCGGAGCTTCAAAGCAGCAAAGGCACAGCGGCGGGCAGTTGCATCTCTAATCCTGACCACACAGCATCACTATGGGCACTAGAGATGGTAAGATTCACCAATTTGCACCAGTGCACTGGCATAAAAGTTCACGAAGCGATTGCCCCGATTAAAAAAGTGTGCACCGGACATAATAATAACATTTTTGCATCGGTAAAATCTGATTTATTTATATATAATTATTAGTAGATGCCCTATGTCTTTATTAATTAGAAATGTGATCAATAATTTTATATTCAGATTGACTCCTCCTCTCTAAACTGTTTCTCAAGCGCGCTCTCATCTCCACTGCTGTCAGTGGCCAATTCTCGTCAAGTCTCTTGGCCAAGTCTTGCGTGAGTTGGGGGAGTGTTCGGGTGAGTCATAAGATTATCATGGAGAAGGAAGAGCTACATGTTCCACCGAATTACTACAAATCAAATGTTTGGTGACACTTTGGATTTTTCAACGGACAATTTGACAAGACGCATGCAATTAATAAAGTACACAGGCAGCACAACTAACTTGGCACATTTTTAGTTAATTTATGATTTGCTGTCTGCTTAAAAGAACCAAAAAAATAAAAATCAAACTATGTACCATACTGAATTCATATTCTTTTGCATCGCATCATATCGCGTTGAATTGCATTGTGTTGAATCAGATCGTGTCGAATCGCACTGCATCACAATAGGGGTGAATCATATCGCATTGCATTAGTAGTTGCTTCATATGTATCTTTAATGTATTGGATCATTGGCAATGCATCGAGATGTGTATCGCATCGGCCTCAGTGATGGAGATGCACATCCCTAATGGGCACCACATTCAAGCCATCATCCTGTGACATACTGGCCTGCTGGGTCCAGCATATTGGCATATTTCATCCACACTAAGTAATTTATTCAGAATAAAAAACAATACTTACAACAATATTTAGGACTCATCATTACTAGAATAATCAACCCACATGTTTCTGGACAGTAACACATCCAAAACAAAAGTCTTTATCAAGACCAGAAAAAAGGCAGTCGAGATGTGAAGAATTTTACCTGGGTATATGGAAAACTAGGTGCAAATGTACAGTCTCTGGCTCCGTGGTGCTCTTCTCAACAACCTTGCATGCTTTGTGCATTCTGTGGCTCACAAGGAACCACACTGTATCAGAAAGACCTTGACAGCAGCAATGTTTACTTCTGTCTGTGTCTTTGACGCCTCTCTGAGGTCAGTCCTTGCAGTTTGAACTACTGGGAAAGGAACCAGCCCTGCAGACTTCTGTGATGTTCCAGACATGAGTGTGCACAATATGTGCATCTTTGTTACATGATAATCAGACAGCACATCCCATATAGCAGATAAATAAGCAAGACCCATTGCACTGACTCTTAATACAGCTGAATCACAGCCTTTGAACTCCTACCCCTGACATCCTAAAAGGCAACAATTTCACTCTCTTAACAGCATTGTGTACCTCAATGGCTCATTTTGGTAATTTCTGCATAAGGTTACAAACCAAGGTGTAACGGTTTGTTTCTTAACGGCAGAGTAGTTCGTCATTAATCTTTATTTATGAGCAGGAGACAACCTGAATTCTCAATTTAAGATATGCGTGCACAAATACAGGAAGACAGAGACAAGCACATACACACAAGCATGGTGTCCATATACAGTTCATGCTCATCTCTCTCTTGACATCTGACAGTCAGTATGAGGGGACCAAAAAAACAGCAAATGCACACATGCTTCACTAATCACATGGTACTAGGATTTCCATACAGCAGCTCCTTGGCAACTGAACAGTTAAAATGCAAATATTCTGTCTTCTGCTGCTAAGAGCAGCTTTCCTTCTTCAGTGTGAACAGAGACGCAGGTGGCAGTTTCAGTCCTATTCATTATTACAGCCCCTCAAAGATGGATGGCCTCATATCCAGCGTTGATATAACCATTTTATTTTTTCCTCAGCTGACAGACGTGAGATTTGAATAACACAGAGAACTGTAGAGACAGAAATACTGTGCTATAGATGTCATCACACAGCTCCAAGTCACCCAGTTGTCCACATCATTGCCACTTACCCCACAAAAAAACCCTTCACCATATAACTAAACACCATGGAGTAAAAACAGCACCACGGTCCTATCTATATACTAATAGCTTATTTAAATGAATATTAATTTACAAATATGCAAATATCTTCCTACTTGCCATTAGTGTTTTGCTCTGCTACAACAAAATCAATATCAATCAGCGACAGTCAGCCTTTCTTCACTGATTTATTCGACAAAGCCTGATGATTACTAAAACAAAATGTTGTTACGCTTGTGCCATAAATATCTTATGAATAAGCCTCCCAAACTTTGACCTTTCCCGTCATGCTCTGCCTGCATTCTGAGTATGACTTCCAGTTTGAGCTAATTTAACCTGTCAGTCCAGATTCCATTCATTTCATGTCAGGTAACGCAGCAATTAAATTAATCATGGCTCATAGTATGATCAAATGCCACTATATCTCCTAGAAGATAAGATGAGAAGACATGCTGTTCCTCATACCTCAAAGACAACAATTTCGAGGACAAAATAAAAATGTACCCAGATGCGATCTATTAAAAAGTGGCATTTGGAATTATTATGCTGAGCCACTTGGCATCCAAGAAAGGAAGAGGAAGATGAGGTACTTAAAAAGAAGCCTTTTTCATATTAAGGTACTTTACAGACTTTTTAGACTTCTCAAATAGGATAGGCTGATGCTCTGGTCAACATTCACATCAGGGAGTTGTCAGCTCTAGGCTAGTTTGGGGCCTTTGTACAAAGTTGCTTTGCAATGCATACTGAACAGAATGTGACATAACCTTGTGCATAGTGCATTTCTCTAAGCTCCTGAAGAATTTCAAAAGACCCTGCAAAACTTCTATTAAGTTAGATCTGTTGTTCAATGTGGTCAGAAAATAAAATATTTGTTGACCACTAACACCTACACAGAAATTCTTCCACCGTTGCTACCATGTTCTTCTGGATTTGAAAATCATTTGAACAACCTAAGATATTAAATTACTGTCCTAGCTAGAAAATGAGTTTTGAACACGTTAGGTAGAAACAGTACTGTCTTCATCTCTCCGGGAGGGGAATCCATGGAAGAACCTCAGAATTTGAATGTGTACACTTTTGAATGCTGGGTATGTGGTTAACCATGGCATTATCAAGCCCGTTCATGGTGATGGAGGGGGGGGGTAGCAACAAACATGAATTCCTAAAACCAGAGAGTACATATGTTTGTTTTTCTCTGCAAAAGCTGAGCTGAGTCTAGCAAAGGTCTCGCAATTCCTATTCTAAGGATTATACATTGTGCAAAGATGGGGTGGATAACTACACTTATATATTTTGATTCCCTAAATTTGAATGTTTTAAAATTGGTGTTTTTTTTGTCCATTTTTTAATGTGAAGCCTTACCTTTTTTTATGAACAATGTACATCATAAAACAAAATTATACAGAAAATTCAACAAAAGGAATACATATATATATATATATATATATATATATATATATATATATATATATATGGATATAAACTCCACCTTCTATAAATGTTTATTCCAGATGAATGAAATATTATAACTCAGACAGATTACATACTATACAGTGGATGTATTTGAGTCTCATTACATTTGCGTCATGATCTATTCCTGAAACAATGTCTCTCTTGCATTTTAGCTATTATTATAACAAATACCACAACAACTGAAGGAAGTAAGCTCTCTTTTTGTCAATGAAACATTTTATG